>NW_028075366.1:0-198272 GCF_014824575.4 Sturnira hondurensis | reverse complement strand
GCCCCTTCCCAGGAATTCAGAACCAGAACTGGAAGGAAATCTAAGCTCTGGGCCACAACTCTCTCCTTTTACATTTGGAGACACTGAGGCACAGAGAGGGGAAGGGGGTATCCAAGTCAGAGCCTCCAGAGGCGCCTGAACTTGCACAGGACTCAGTCCCTGTCCCCATGGACACCCCCCACCCCCCACAGAGACCCGCACTTACTGCTCTGTGGGCCTGAGACCGAGTTGGAGAGGGAACAATCCTCAGATCCTTCTGGAAATTCAGGATGAGGGTGAAGGGTGGGGGGTGCCTTCTCCCCACTTGATTCAGCTGTCCCTCCCCCAGCCAGAACCCAACATGTCCTTCTGTCACGCCCACCCCTCATGTCACCTGCCAGCCCCAGAGCCCTAGGGATCTTGTGGTTCAGGCATCTGCCTGAGTCCCAGCCCCCTTGGACACTAGCCCATCCCTGATTGTCTGGGGGGACACACGATCCCTTGATGGAGCCTCAGAACTTCCCGGGACTGTTCTGTGCTCCCTCTGAGCAGAGTTCTCAGGGACTCACCAGCTGTGGAGATGGGCCCTGTGGGTGGGGGTAGAGAGTCTCCAATGGGTCCTGGGAATGAGGACAGAAGGGGGTGAGAGTCTGTGACCAAACTGGGAGTAAGTTTGGAACCCAGATTCTTATGCTACATCTGCTCTACAGCTCCCAAGACAACCCCCCTGCCCACCTACCACCTCCCTGACCAGGTAAGGGGAAGAGATGAGCAGGACTGGGAGGGTCTCTGGGGGCAGATCTCTGCTGGGTGACCAACACTCAGAGTCACTCACTCTCATCCAACTTCAGACATCTCCTGGGGACAGGACCCTGAGCTGACTGCACTGAGAGAGGATGGGGTCAGGGGCTCTCACCTGAGATGTGAAGCTCCAGGGGGTCACTGGGTTCAGACCACTCCTGGGGATGCTTTCTAAAATATCCATAGCATCTGAACGTCCAGTTATGGCTGGGATTCACGGGGCCCACAGGGAACAGGGCCTGGAACTGCCCACTGGGGAGAAGCTGTGAGTCCAGGGTCCAGGAGATCTTGTCTTCTCCTTCCTTAGTCAGAATGAACCTGTCAAATTTCTGCCGTGAGCCACACTGGAGGGTCACATTCCCTCCTGGGGTCACAACAGGGCTGGGCAGGGCTGAGAGGCTGGGTTTGCTGTAGAATCCTAGGAGAGAAGGAGGCAGTGTGTGAAATGGGGCTCACACCTCCCTCACGTCCCCCAGGTCTGGGCTGTGAGGGGGAGACCCCCTGAGAGCATCCCCCTTCCTGAGGGCAGATCCTGGGACTGGGATGCCCAAGTGTCCTCTCACCTGTTTCCACCAGCTCCAGGGGGTCACTGTGCTCTGAGCAGCCTACAGGGCTGAGGTATTTACAATAATATCTCCCTGCATAGATTTGAGAAAACTTGGCCTTGTCCCTGGGCTCCAGCAGTTTCTGTGTGTCCAAAGGTGTACGCAATTGTTCATCATACAGAGAGTATTCCTGGGCCTCCAGGGTCCCCTGACACCAGATAGTCACAGGGCTCCCAGAAGGGATCACAGGTCCTGGCTCAGCCCAGATGGTGGGTCTGGGGAGAGTCCCTGGAAAGAATCAGAAGCTGCATTAGACAGACCTTCCCCACCCCTCATTTCCCAGCTCAGCCCATGTCCCCACTCTTATCCCAGGACCTCTTGCTCCCTCCTGAGCCCCAGAGGAGAAGTAGAAGGTGAGACAGGGAGCCTGTGGGGGACTCGCCATTCTGCTCACATGTTTTCTGGCCCAGGCTCAGCCCTGGAAGAGAGTCCCTGTTAGATTTGCACCCGGATGTCTGAGCTGATTCCCTTATCTCGGGGCCTCACCTGATTCAGCTGCCTGAGCCTGAGGATCCCCATGAGCAAGCCTGTGCAGCTTCCCCATCCCCTCCTGCTGCCTCACCCTCATGCCCCACAACTGACCAAGGCAGGGAAGAGCAGGGAGGATGGACATGGTGCCGCCTGCTCTGAGGGCTCCTGCTCTGCAGGTGGACAAGACCCTGGGCCTGGAGGATAGAGATGCACAGGATGTGGTGAGTCAGGGGCTGCTGCCACCCTTCTGGGTTCCCACCCCTGTGGACCCACAGCAAGGGGATGGCCCCACCCTGGGCCTGGCTCTGGGGTTTTCCATGATGAGGGCCCCGGAGGATTCCTCGCCCTCTTGAGATGCTCAGCTCAGATCTTAGGTCTCTTCTCACTGCCAGGAGCCTCTACCTGGTCTGTGCTTCTGTCAGAGAGGGCGGGACCCAGTTTCTGATCATCTGCCCACCCTCCACAGGCTGACTCTAAATAGAAGTCGCTACTGATTTTCTCAATCTCCACAAAACAACATTTACTTTTCATCTCTGACTTGTCCATAGACAAATATTTACTAATAAGCTAGTGCTGCCAAATACTTGTGTCAGAAGCAGAAATACATCTGTAATCCCGGAGACTGATCTTTTGTCTTGAGAACTTTTCTTAGAAGAAAATGAGCATCCTAAGTTAAAAGTGGAAATGACTTTAGTTATAAAGGAAACATGAGAAAAATATGAGAACTTCTGGGACCATGACTAGACTGTGGTTGAGGGAATAGCTTTTTATCCTCATCAAAGAATGTTGGTTGGTTTTACAGAGAGCAAGGGAGAGACGGATATTGATGAGAGAGAGAAACATTGATCAGTTTCCCCCGACTCTGTACATATCCTACTGGGTATAGAACTCACAATCTTTTGGTGCATGGGAAAACACTCCAAGCAAGTAAGACACCTGGCCTGGGCTGAGGGAAGGGCTGTTAGATGGTGTGGAACCCTAGGAAGTCGGAGTGAGAATACTCTTGAGAGCAAAGAATATCATTGGAAACTGTAGAGACAAACACTGTCTGATAGCAGTGAGGGAGGGTGAGGAGGTGGCTAGTCATGGGCTGGCTCCCTACCACCTGAGGATGATGGATTAAGTGTGTGAGGGAAAGGCATATACAGGAATGAGCTGTTACAGTCAGACTGAGTTATGAGTCTTATACGTGCCGTGTGTTACAGAGGAACTAGAGCAGTGCAGTCTGTGTAAATAAGTCTAATAGTAGTAATTAAAACTGCACTTCTGTGTCCAACAATATTAGATGAAAGACTTACATGGATTTAGCACACAATCCATGCATGTTTTTTGTCACAACACATGGAGAGAAGTGAGGAGAGGAAATCTCAGTGTTACATCTTGTCCCATGCTTTTAGCTGGAGTCTCAGGAGAAATTTGCTAGTTCTATAGAACTCTAAGAAAGCAGAGATGGAGAAGAATAGATGATCAATAGGAGATAGTGTCAGTGTGTCTGCCTGTTTGTGTGTGAGTGTACATGTGTTAGTGTGTGTTAGTGTGAGTATGTGGGGCTGTGAGCATATGTGAGTGTATCTGTGAGGTGTATATGTGTGAGTCTGTCAGCCACGAGTATGTGTAAGTTTGCATTGGTGAGTGTGATTGTGTGTGTGTATGATTGTGTGTTCACAGGTAACTACACCTGTCTGGCTGAAGGAAGCAGAAAAGAGACCTGTGGTTGGAGGGTCACATGCAGAATATCATGAATAACCATTACCACTGTAGAAATTCTGAATTCACCGTAAAATCACTGAGGATCATGGAAGGATATTGAGCAGAAATGGACAGACTCCGAGGGAAAATTGGAAAGACTGATGTGGAAGGTGGGCAGATGAAACTGAGGGCGTGGGACTCAGAACCCAGGCAGGTAGTGAATGTGACCACTTCAGGGGGGGTGACCACTGCAATGAAGGGTGACCTTCCCTCCCTGCCTTGCTGACTGCAGACCCAAAGGAGCCTTCATGACAGGGAGCCACAGGGAGGGCCGGGATGAGCCTGGGGTCTGTGCAAACACTGTTCCCACAGGAGAGCTCAGTGCTTCCTCCAGTGGGGACTATGTCTCACACCGTTTCTGCTTGCCTTTGTGTTTCTGGGAGAAGTGGGCTCTTTCTCTTTCCCTCTCTCCTTGAGGTGAATCAATTGAGTCACCTCTCCCTCCTCAGAGCACTTTGATGCTGGGTGTCACCCTCCTCTCCAAACTCTGGAGACTATTCAGGATTCAGAAAAAAGTGTCATTCATGGGAACTCTGTTAGAGGCAGAAAACACCCCCCACACTTTAAATGTCAGTTGTTGCAATACCACATCCTGAATGGCTGAAGGACCCTTGAGCAGCCTGCTTCCTCTGCTGCTCTCACTTCCCTCATTTCTAGCCCAGTGATGCCAACCCCACGTCTCTTGAATGTGGAAGAATTCATGCTACTAGAGATTTGGGGGAAAGGGAACCGGGCATTCAGATTTCTTTCTTAAAGATTTTATTTATTTATTTTTAGAGAGAGGGGAAGGAAAGGAGAAAGAGAGGGAGAGAAACATTGATGTGTGGTTACCTCTCACATGCTCTCCCACTGGGGGCCTGGCCCACAACCCAGGCATGTGTCCTGACTGGGAATAAATCTGCCAACCCTTTGGTTCACAGCTTGTGCTCCATCCACTGAGCTACACCAGCCAGGGCAGCTTTCAGATTTAGGTGGAGGCGTTGGAGGTTTGAGAAAGAAAAAAGCAGAAATACCCTGTCCAATAGAGCACAGGGAAGGATCAGATGTAAGCCACAGTGCAGAGTCATGTGATCCTGATAGAGACCCTCTCAGTGCAGTGGGCAGCTCCTAGTCTTTCCATCACGGGTGCTGGGCCAGATGGGGGAGTCTGTGGAACAAGGTGAACTTCACACTTGCATCACTCCATAGATGAAATTGGTGCTAGATGCATTACAGACTGAAGATTAATTCAATTCCCTTTTCCTTGCCAAAAATGTAGAAAGTATCTTTCTTTTCTTTGTGGGATGCTTTTTAAAAGTCATTTAAAATGGTTATTCTATTACAGTTGTCCCAATTTTTCTCCTTTGCCCTCCTGTGCCCATCCCACTCTTTCCACTCCCACAGATGACTCTCACACTCTTGTCCATGCCCATGGGCCACTCATACATGTTCTTTGACTAGTCTCTTCCCTTTTCCCCTCACTATCATCCCTCTCCCCTTCCCCCTCTAGTCTCTGTCAGTTTATTCCATATTTCTGTGCCTGTGGTTCTATTTTACTCACTAGTTTATTTTGTTCAATAGATTCATCTTATATTTGAGATTACATGTATCTGTCTTTCACCGACTGGCTTATTTCTCATAGCAAAATGTTCTCCAGTTCCAAGCATGCTGTTGCAAACAGTAGGGCCTCCTCCTTTCTTTCTGTTGCAAGGTGCTCCATTGTGTAAATGTACCACAGTTTTTTGATACAATCATTGACTGGTGGTCATTTAGGTTGTTTGCAGCACATGGCTATTGTAAATAGTGCTGCTATGAAATTAGGGGTGCATGAATTCTTTTGAATTAGTGATTTAGGATTCTTATAGTATATTCCCATGGGAGAGTGGTTTGGGGTGTGGGAGGGAGGAGGGCAAAGGAGGAAAACTGGGTCAAATGTAAGGGAATAACAATAAAAAATAAAGTTAAAGGCACACACACACGCACACACACACACACAGAGAAACCTCAGAGAAGAGACACATCTCCATGGGCTCCAGATGGGTGGAGCTGTCCACGACCCAGTGCTGAATCCTCCACCTCCTCTTGGGAGGACAGAACCAAGGGAGATGCAGGCAGCCCAGAGTTTTGAGGAAAGCCTCCTAGATACACGTGCACATTCCTAGTCAAGGCTGGACTCTGTCTTGGCCAGCGGGACGTCTGGACAGTGGATGAACTGTCCTGATTTGCGGATTCTGTAATGGCTATTGTGAATTTACTTTGCTGTGTCTGTTCTGTTCTTACATTGGGAAAAGGGGTAAAGCCTCAGCAGACATTTTTATAGCAGAGCTTTGGATGATTTGTTTTTCAGTTGTTAAAGTGAAACTCAAGAGGCAAAGTGACAGGATGTGGTGGGAAAGGTCCCCACATCATAGTCTGTACAGGGCACAAAGTGCCTGTCACACAGGAAGAGGACCAGCTCTGCTCACCCTAAAAATAGCAGGTGCTGAGCGACTGACCCAAGCCACATCACTCAACAACCCTTGTGTCTAAAGTTTCACATTTAATTTTGCTGAACTCCACAATCACAGGAGGATTTTAACTGCTCTTGCTGTTATTGGAAAGTCATAACAATTCTTCAGTCTATAACAATCAATATTACCTGTCAAAGCTAACATAGAAAATAGTTAACAATATAAAACTGTTTTCAGGAGAAATATAAAATCCCTGTCACTTAATATCTATTAGGCTTTATACCAGAGGCATATATTTTACTCCTTGCTGAACATAAAGCAAAGTAAACAGTGTGGCTCTGCATTTCTAGAAGAGAAGAAAATCTATAAAGTCTGTTTTTTCTTTGTTTTATTGAAGTCATTTTTGCATATGAGTCAATACTCAGTTTCTTCCAAGAGAGAGGGAGAGAGTATTTATTATTTGGACAAGTTTGCCACAATAAAACACAACGAACTGGGTGGTATAAGACAGAAGACATGAATTGCACTACAATCCAGATATCAGACAGGTTGGTTGGCAGATGATTTTAAACATGTGTAATATATACAATATCTATGTGTATATAGACAGATACATAGACACACAGGTGGTAGATGAAAGGATACACAAGTAGTTAAGATTCACAAACATTTGAACATTTTCTCTGCTCAACTCCATTACTTGTCCTGCTTTTTATTTTTTTTAAATTTATTTATTTATTTATCTTTAGATGGGAAGGAGAGAGGGAGAGAGACATCAATGCATGGTTGCCTTTTGTGGGTCCCCTGCTGGGAATTGGCCTGCAGAGAACTGGCCTGCAACCCAGGCATGTGCCCTGACTCAGAATTGAACCGTGATCCTCGGGTTCACAGACCTATGCTCAATCCACTGAGCTACACCAGCCAGGGCTTGTCTTGCTTTTTAGGTAGGTTGTTTTTATATATATTTTTTCCAGCTCTACTTACATATAATTGACAGGTAACATTACGTAAGTGTTTTGTGACAATATGTGACTTAATACATTTAAGATTTTAAAATTATCTTTAGAGGGGAAGGGAAGAGAGAGGGAGAGAAACATTAATGTATGGTTGCCTTTTATGGGTCCCCTTTTTGGGAACTGGCCTGCAACCCAGGCATGTGCCCCGACCAGGAATCGAACCGCGATCCCTTAGTTTGCAGGCCCACGCTCAATCCACCGAGCCACACCAGCCAGGGCAATATGTGACTTAATACATTTAAATATTATAAAACAATACCTTCTTAGCTTTAATGAGAGTTCGGGGTGAAATGGGAGGAGGAGAGCACAGGGGAAAAATTAAGACAACTGTAATAGAATAACAAAAAATAAGAAAAATAAAAATTAGGTATGAGAAAAAAGTCACATAATTGTTACTTTTTGTGATGAGAATATTTAAGATACATTCTCTTAGCACCTTCTGGGTGTATGGCACAGTTTTCTTAACTGTACTCACCAGGATGTACATTAGGCCCCCAGGAAGAGGTAACTCATATCTGAAAGTTGATGCTCTTTAACCAGTTTCTCTCCTTTCCCCCAGTCACCATGGTAACTACCATTCCACACTCTGTTTCTACACGTTTGGACTCTTTAGGTTCCATATATTCATGAGATGACTCAGTCTCATCTGTGTGATTGATCTCACCTAGCATAATGCCCTCAGGTTACATCAGTTTTCTCATGAAAGGCAGGATTTCCTTCCCTATGGTGGCTGAATCACATTTCGTTCCATGGACACTCAGACATTCCCAAACGCCACCCATGAGAGCGTTCTGAAAGTGTTTTCTTCCAAGACAACACTCCTCCAAGCTGTCCCTTGGAATGTGTTGATTCCAAGTGATGGGATTTCTGTGAAGATGAGGCTGGTGGCACCTAGGGGGAGAGAGAAAGAATTGTGGGGTCCAGAGAGGGTGGTAGGCATCATTTAGGTTTATTTTCTCCACACATGTGTCTCATTTTCTGCATTTATTCAGTGATTGAATTTATGTAAAGCCCTGTGAATTGAACTGTTGAAAATTCAATAACATTCATCTGGTAATGTGGTCATTAGAAATTAACAAAATTATTAGGTGAAGTTGGAGGAGGGCATGAGATTTTAGATGTGTGGACCCAAAGCTCTATGTGGAAGGGACCCTCATATCACAGGGCTGAGAATGAAGGGAGCCATGGCAGGGAGAGAAAATACACAGTCAGTGGAGGAAGAGTCCTTAGGCAAAAGGGCTGAAGTAGGAACGGGATGTGGAACTTGGGGACAGATTCTCCTGCCAGCACGTAGGTTCTATGATCAAGACTCAGCCTTGGAGGAGAGTCCTTGTGAGAGATTTGCACCCAGACATCTGAGTTCATTCTGTCCCCTCAGAGCCCCAACCCAGGAACTGTCTAAAGCTGAAGTTCTCCACAAACAAGGTGTTGTGGCCTCCCTTTTCCCTCCTGCTGCCCCATCCCCATGTCCCGCAACTGACCAAGGCAGAGAAGAGCAGGAAAGATGACCATGGTGCTGTCTGCTCTGAGTACTCCCGCTCTGCATGTGGATGAACCCCTGGGCCTGAAGGACAGAGACAAACAGGATGTGGTGATTCGGGGGCTGCTGCCACTTTTCTAGGTTCTCACCTCTGTGGACCCACAGCAAGGGGATGGCCCCGCCCTGGGCCTGAGCCCTGTTTTTCCATGGTGAGGACTCAGGAGGACTCCTCACCCTCTAGAGATGCTCAGCCCAGATCTGGAATCTCTTCTCACTGCCAGGACCCTCTGCGTGTTCTGTGCTCCTGCTCAGAGAGGGCGGGACCCAGATCCTTGTCCTAATTCAACACCCAGCAGTCCGATTCTCAAAAGCACTGACTCCTCATTTTCTCAACCTGCCACCAACAGAATTAACTTTTAGGGTTGACTCATCCATAAACAAATATTTACCGATCACCCATGACCTGGAGAGTATTTGTTGAAGAAATACATCCATGATCCAGGAGACTGATTTTCTCTATCTTGAGAATTCTTAGCAGAAAGTGAGTATTCTAAGTCAAAAGTGGAAATGACTTTACTTACAAAATAGAAATGAGGAAATATATGAGAAGACCTGGGACCATGACTAGACTGTACTTGAGGGAAGAGCTGTTTTTTTTCTTCATTGAAGGATATATTTATTGATTTTATAGACAGAGGACAGGAGAGACAGACATTGATGAGAGAGAGAAACATTGGCTGGCTACCTGTCATACATCCTCAGGCTGGGGATCAAACCCACAACCTTTCAGTGTATGGAATGACATCTCAAGTAAGTAAGCTACAGGGTCAGAGCTGAGGAAAGGGATGTTTAATAAGGTGGAACCTTAAGAAGTGGGAATGAGAATATTCTGGAGAAGAAAGGATATTGTAGAAAATTCTAGAGACAGACTGATAGGTATAAGGGAGGGTGAGGTGGGGGCTGGTCATGGGCCGGCTCTCCATAACACAAGGACACTGGATTAAGTGTGTGAGGGAAAGGCATATGTAGAAGTGAACTGTTATAGTCACACAGAGTTGTGAATCTCGTAGGCGCTGTGTGTCACAGAGGAACTAGAGTAGTGCAATCTGTGTAAATAACACTTAATGTGAACAGTAATTGAACTCCAATCCTGTGTGTTCAAGAATATTGGATGAAAGACATGCATGAATTTTGCGTGCAATTCATTCATATTTTTAACTGTCACAACACATGCAGAGAAGAGAAATGAGAAGAAGAAATCTCAGCCCTACCTCTAATCCTGTGCTTTTAGTTGGGGGCTTGTGAAGGAATCTTCTAGTTTTTACAACTCTAAGAAAGCAGATATGGAAGAAACAGATATGGTCAACAGGAGATGGTGTGTGTGTGTTTCTGTCTGTGTAACTGTGTATATGTGTGAGTGTATATGAGTGAGTGGATGTCATTGTGAGTATGTGTGAGTGTGTATGTGTGAGTGCGTGGAATGTATGTGTATTTGTGTATGAGTATGGGTGACTGTGCATATGTGTATGAGTGCATACATGAGTGTGTATGTGTGTTTTTGTATTTGTGTGACTGCATGTATGGGACTGAGTGTATGTGTATGAGAGTGAGCATTGCAAGAGTATGTATAAGTGTGTTTGAATGCTTGTATGTGTGTGAATGAGTATGTGTAGGTGTGTGTCAGTGAGTGTGATTGTGTGTGTGTGATTGTGTATTCACAAAGCAACTACTCTGGTTGTCTGGTTGAGGGAAACAGAAGGAAGAGCTGTATTTTGAGCATTACATGTGGATAATCAGGAACAACCATTACTTCAATAGAAAGTCTCAATTTGCCCTAAACTCAGAGAGGAAAATGGAAGAATTTTGAGTGGAAATGGACAGATTCTGAAGGAGAGTTGGAAAGACTGACGTGGACGGTGAGCAGGAAAAGGGACTGAGGGTGTGGGACTCAGAGCCCATGCAGGTGGTCGATGACATGGTTGCCTTGGGGTTGTGAAGTGTGACATTCTCTCCCTGCCTTGTTGACTAAAGACCCCAAGCTTCTATGACAGGGAGCCACGGGGGGGGGCAGGGACGAGCCTGGGGTCTGTGCAAACACTCTGCTCCCACAGGGGAGTTCAGTGCTTCCTCCAGTTGGGACTACATCTCACACTGTTTCTACCTTACTCAGTGTCTCTGGGAGAAGTGGGCTCTTTCTCTCTCCCTCTCCTTGGGGTGAATCATTTGAGTAATTTCTCCCAACTCAGAGCACTTTGATGCTGGGCGTCACCTCCTCTTCAAACTCCGGATACTATTCAAGGTTCAGAAAAAAATGTCATTCATGGGAGCTCTGTTAGAGGCAGAACACCATCCCCACACTTTGTAAGTTGTTGCAATACCACACCCTGAATGGTTGAAGGACCGTTGAGCAGCCTGCTTCCTCTACTGCTCTCACTTCCATCATTTGTAGCTCAGCAATATCAGCACCGCCCCCACAAGCATGATCAGAATTCACCCTGCCTGAGATTTGGGGGAAAGGAAGCCAGACATTCAGACTTACATGTAGACGTTGGCGGTTTGAGAGAGTGAAAACCAGAGACACTTCATTCAGTGAAACTGTCAGACCACAGTGCAGATCCATGAGATCATGACAGAGACTCTCCCAGTGCAGTCGACAGCTCCTGGTATTTTGGTTGTGGGTGCAGGGTCAGCTGGGGGAGTCTGTGGAACAAGGTGAGTTTCACACCTGCCTTACTCCATACACAAAATTCATGCTCAGATGGACAATAGATTGAAGAGTAAACTAATTACTTTTTCTTTAGCAAAAATACCTCTTTTCTTTGTAGAAAGCTGTTTTAAAATCATTTATTATTATTATTCTAGTACAGTTTTCCCAATTATTCCTCTTTTCATCATTTGTCCATCCCATTCCCCACTATTGACTAGAGTCAATTTGTACACTGTTGTTCAAGTTGTGGGTCATTCGTACATGTTCTTTGACTAGTTTCTTCTTTTTTCCTCACTGTTATCCCTTTCCCTCCTCCCCTCTGTTCACTATAATTCTGTTCATTGTTTCCATGCTTGCAGTTCTATTTTCTTCATTAGCTTATTTTGTTCACTAGATTCCTCTTATAGGTAAGATCACATGCATTTGTCTCTCGCTGACTACCTTATTTCACTTAGCATCAAATCCTCCAGTTTCATCCATACTGTTGTGAAAGGCAGGAGTTCTTTCTCTCTTACTGTTGCATAGTATTCCATTGCATAAATATTTCATCCACTCATTTACTGGTGGGCACATGAGCTATTTCCAGCACTTGGCTATTGTAAATAGTGCTGTTGTGAACATAGGAGTGCATGATTTCTTTTGAATTGGTGAATCGGGATTCTTAGGTGTATTCCCATGGGAGAGGAGGGGTGAGATGCGTGGAGGAGGGTGAAAGAGGATAACTGAAAAAACTGTAAGGGAGTAAAAATAAAAAATAAAGTTAAACACACACACACACACACACACACACACACACAGAAAGGTCAGACAAGAGACACATTTCCATGGGTTCCAGATGGGTGGAGCTGTCCATGAGCCAGTGCTGAATTCTCCATCTCTGGGCATTCACATACAAATAGGACAGACTCAGGGGAGATGCAGGTGGCCCGTGGTTTGGAGAAAAGCCTCCTACATACACGTGCACATTCCTGGTCAAGGCTGGGTTCTGTCTTGGTCAGCAGGACATATGGACTGTGGATGAGCTCTCCTGACTTGTGGATTCTGTGATGACTATTGTGAATGTACTTTGCTGTGTCAGGTTTGTTCTGTTCTTACATTAGGAAAAGGGGTAGAGTCTCAGTGGACATTTAAGCAGCAGAGCTTTTGAAGGTTTGTTTTTCAGTTGTTAAAGTGAAGTTCAAGAGGCAAAGTGACAGGATGTGGTGGGCAGGGTCCCCACACCACAGCCTGTACTGGGCACAAGGTGCCTCTCACACAGGAAGAGGACTGACTGCTTTTCACCTTAAAAATAGCAGGTGCTGAGGATTTCACTTGAGCCACACCACTCAACACCCCTCATGTCCAAGGTGACACATTTAGTTTTCCTAAACTCCACAATCACCTATTCATTTAACGTGGCTTGCTACCACTTCAAATCCACATCAATTGTACAGATTATGACATTCAATATTCTTTGGCCAAGTTAATAAACTAGCTAATGCTATAAAACTATTTTTCAGAAGAAATATCAAGTTTGTCTCCTATCTAATATTTATTAGGTCTAGTATCATTTGTATATTTTGCACTCTCTTGACACAGTGAAAGCAGTTAATTGGGCAGTTTGTGCATTTTTAAAAGAGAAGAAAATTTGCAAAACTTGTTTTTGCTGAAATAACTTGTTGTGTATGAGTGAAAACCCAGGTCCTTCTTTCTCTATGAAGACGATTGATGGAGGGAGGGAGAAAAAGAGAAGAGAACAGAAGGGAACTCAGTAAAGTTGTTATAAAAATTATACCTAAATGCGTGGTTTCAAACAACAAAATTTTTTTTATTTGATTCAGTTCTGGAGGCCAGAGACATAACTGACAGCTGAAGATATATAAATGAATAGGTAGATGGGTAGATAAACAGCTAGAGAGATAAAGTTAGAGGCTGTCATGCAGATGCATAGACACACAGATAATAGGTAAATGGATACATACGTAGGTAGACTAAGAAACTCTCCAACATTTGCTGTTGCCACATCACATTGCATTTTTTTTATTTAGGTAAGTTTTTCTTAAATCAAGAATACAGGCAGTTTTTTTCAGATTTATTGAGATATAATTGACATATAACATTGTGTGAGTGTGAGGTGCACAGTAGGTTGATTGAATTCATTTATACATTGCAGAATGCTACCACCTCAGCTTCGGTAACAATAGTATCAAGAAGTCACATCACTGCCACTTACTTTTTGTGGTGAGAACATTTCAGATACACTCTCATAGCCCCTTTCCAGTATATGACACAGTCTGGTTAACTGTACTCAGCAGGCTGTACGTGAGGCTCTAGGACGTGCTAACCTCATAACTGAAAGTTGATGCTCTTTGACCAACTTTTCTCCTTTCCCCCTGCTCCCCATGGTCGCCACCATTTCACCCTCTGTTTGTACATGATCGGCTCTTGTAGATTCCACATATACGTGAGGTCATTCAGTACTGATCTTCCTCTGTGTGATCTGGCTGAGTTAACAAAATGGCCTCAAGGCCCATTTGTGTTGTCTCAAATGGCAGGATTATTTTCTTCATTTTTAGTTTTGGCATTATTACAGATATCTCTGTTTCTCCTGACCTGTGCCTGGTCTCACCAGCCTCTGTCGCCCCATCCCTCTGGCCTTCAGCACCCTGTTGTCTGTGTCTGTAAATATTACTTGTATGCCCTTGGGGAGTACATGCAACTTCATCCAGCCTCCCTCCTCTCTCCCCTCTGACAAAGTCGGGCTTCTCCCTGTGTCCTTGCCTCTGCTTCTATTTTGTTCTTTTTCTCGTGGTTGAATAATATTTCACTTTATATATATTCGAACTTTGGAAAATTCCACAAATCATATCATTATTAAAAAGGATTACTTTTTCAGTGGCACTCCACTAGACTCTCCCTTCAAACGCCAAGTGAGGGCAGTTCTGGGGAAATTGGACACATGGCATCTGATGCAGATGGGAAGAATGATGGGGCTGGAGATGGGGCTGGCATCAGTTTGTGTTCATCTTTCCAGGGTCACATCTAATTTAGCCCCTTTAAAAAATGGACTGATTCCCGGCTGACTTCTGTGAACTGAGGAGATTAGGACTCCATAATGTCCATCGGGTCATGTAGTGATTGGGAAGGTCATTTTATCACATGAAGCTGGAAGAGAGCATGAGGTTTAGATGTGTGAACCCCAACGGGCATGTGGGAAGGACTCTCATGGCACAGGGGTGAGAGAAGAAGGGGGTTGTTACAGGGATTGGCGAAGAGAATGGGAGAGAAAACAGACATTTAAAGGAGGAAGAGTCCTGCACAGGGAGCACTCAGACACTCCCTGCACCCAAAGCTTATTCTCTCCCCTGGACCCATCAGCAGTTTCCCAACCTGTGATCCAGACTGTCCTTCACCACCTCCTGGGTCATCAGATGGGCTCCACGGCTCCCCCCACTCTGAACAGTGTCCTGTCCCCTCTGTGTTCACATCTCAGTTTCATCATCGGTCCTCACTCACTGTTTGAAGCCTGAAACAGCAGCACCTTGAACCCGATGAGGAGCAGTCCAGCCAAACCCAACCTGATGAGATTCTCCATTGTGTAGTCCTGGGGGTCGGAGGCTAGGAATTGTGGGCAAAGAGGTGACAGAAACCAGGGCAGGCCAAAGTTACCCCAGGATCCTGGATGTCCACCCAGCACACCTGCCTCCCTCTGGCAGAACCTGACCCTCCGCACCCAGCCCCACAACTGAGGGTTCTCCCGCTCCCCACCCCTGGGCCAATGGTGTTGGCTGCCCCTGAGGATCATGAAATGAGGGTGTGAGTGAGGACCTGGGAAGACACAAGCCTTCCTCCTGGGGTCCGTGCTCCCCGATGCCCCACTTCTCAGATTGTATCATTCACACGGTGGTGTCATGAGCCCGGACTGTACTCTGCCAGGTTCCTGTCTCCTCCTTGGATCATCTCAGCCCCTTGTGGTCCCTGAACCTACACATGTTCACTTTGGATTAGAGTTTACTGTGCCCCACAGCTCAGGATTAGTCATAAATGGTCAAAATAAGGCAGTTCTGTGTTCTAGGTTCTGTTGAGAGGCAGACCCCAGAAGCTCATTCCCCTACAGCTGAGAAATCCACTAACTCAACAGCAGATGAACCAGGGTCCATGGGTTAGGGGTTGGTGTGAGGGGCTCCTGAATTACCTCCTCTATGGAGTCTCTTAAATCCCCCTCATTTATTACCGTTTCAGACTCTGAAGAGACAGAGAGTTGAGCTAAGTGAGCTCAGAGAGGACAGGGTTCGGGTCCCCTCATCTGAGACCAGGACTCCAGGGTGTTCCACAGGTATGGGGAGATGTGGTGTGAGCTGTAGCACCTGTAGGTCCCCGCATGGGCTGAGGTCACGGGACGCATAAATAATCAGCAGAGGGGAGAATGGCTGACCCCTTCATGGACAAAGGAAAGTGTTCCTTGGTCTCTGTCACTGACACATCAGGGTCACCTTCTCTCTTAAGGCTACTGTGAGGCCCAGTTGGACGGCGAGAGTGGGTCTGTCATGGAGCCTTCCTAGAGGGAGGGGGGTTGGGCTGAGCTGGGGTTCTGCCTTCCTCAGCTCTGTGAGACCCCTTCTGTCACCTGATGTCAATGCAGGCCTGTGAGCAAGAGGTTACCAGGGATGAACCCTGACACTCAGAAAAGAGAAGGCACCACCAGTTCTTCAGCTGGAGCCGCTGAGCTGGGACCTGAACCAGGTCTCCCTCTAGCCCTGGTTCCCTTCTCTGAGTGAGCACCTGAACCGAGGAAAAGTGCCTGAAACTCCAGAAATTGTCTGCTTATCACTCCCTGTGCATTGTCACTGTCACTGCTAAAAGGGGACAGTCCCCATAATAACACGTCCTGGCAGGCTTCCCTGTGAAGCCCCCTCCCAGGAGGTCAGAGTTAGACTGAAGGGAAGTCTCAGCTTGGACCCCAATTCTCTCCTTTTCCACTTGGAGACTCTGAGGCACAGAGGGGGGAAGGGCGTGTCCAAGTCAGAGCCTCCAGAGGCGCCTGAACTGGCACAGGACTCAGCCCCTGTGTCCATGGACACACCTACCACCTCCCTACAGAGACCCTCACTTACTGCTCTGTGGGTCTGACTCTGAGATGGGGAAGGGCTGATCTTCAGAGCCTTCTGGAAATTCAGGATGGGGGTGAGTAGTGGGGGCTGCCTTCTTCTCACTTGATCCAGCTTTTCCTTCTCCAGCCTGAAAACCAACATGTACCTCTGCCATACCCACCCCTGCTGTCACCTGCCAGCCTCAGAGTCCTGGGGACCCTGTGGTTCTGGAAGCTCTGCCTGACTCCCAGCCCCTGGGACACAAGTCCATCCCTGAGTGCTTGGGGGACATTAGAACCCGTGATGGATCCTCAGAACTTCCTGGGGCTACTCTGTGCTCCTTCTGAGAAGAGTTCTCAGGGACTCACCAGCTATGGAGGTGGGCCCTGTGGGTGGGGGTAGAGAGCCTCCAGTGGGTTCTGGGAATGAGGACAGAAGGAGATGAGGGTCTGGGACCAAACTTGGAGTCAGCTTATCACCCCGACTCTTCTCCTATGTCTTCTCTGTGGCCCCCAAGACACTCCCTGGCCCACCTACCACCTTCCTGATGCAGGTGAGGAAGATAGGTTGGCAGGACTAGGGTGGTCTATGTGGGCAGATCTCTGCTGGGTGACCATCACTCAGAGTCCCTCATTCTCATCTAACTTCAGACATCTCCTGTGGACAGGATCCTGAGCTGACCTTCCTCAGAGAGGATGGGGTGAGGGGCCCTCACCTGTGATGTGAAGCTCCAGGGGGTCACTGGGGGCAGACCACTCCTGGGGATGATTTCTAAAATATCCATAGCATCTGAACGTCCAGTTGTGGCTGGGGTTCACTGGGCCCAGAGTGAACAGGACCTGGAACTGCCCACTGAGGTTTGATTGTGCATCCAGGATCCAGGAGATATTGTCTTCTCCTTCCTTAGTCAGAATGAACCTGTCAAATACCTTCTGTGAGCCACACTGGAGGGTCACATTCCCTCCTGAGGTCACAACAGAGCTGGGCAGGGCTGAGAGGCTGGGTTTGCTGTAGAATCCTAGGAGAGAAGGAGGCAGTGTGTGAAATGGGGCTCACACCTCCCTCACATCCCCCAGGTCTGGGCTGTGAGGGGGAGACCCCGTGAGAGCATCCCCCTTCCTGAGGGCAGATCCTGGGACTTGGACCCTCGAGTGTCCTCTCACCTGTCACCACCAGCTCCAGGGGGTCACTGTGCTCTGAGCAGCCTACAGGGCTGAGGTATTTACAATAATATCTCCCTGCATAGATGTCATTCATGAAAAAATTGACCTTGTCCCTGGGCTCCAGCGGTTTCTGTGTGTCCAAACATGTATTCATTTCTTCATCATACAGAGAGTACTCCTGGGCCTCCAGGGTCCCCTGACACCAGATAGTCACAGGGCTCCCAGAAGGGATCGCAGGTCCTGGCTCAGCCCAGATGGTGGGTCTGGGGAGGGTCTCTGGAAAGAATCAGAAGCTGCTTCCCCACCCCTCATTTCCCAGCTCAGCCCACATCCCCCCTCTTATCCCCAAACCTCTTGATCCTTACTGAGCCCCAGGGGTGAAGTAGGAGGAGGGACAGGGAGCTTTGGGAGGACTCACCATTCTGCTCACAGGTTTTCTGGCCCAGACTCAGTCCTGAAAGGAAGTCCTTGTCAGATTTGCACCCGGATGTCTGAGCTGATTTCCTTAACTTAGGGCCTCATCTGCTTCAACTGCCTGAGCCTGAGGGTCCCATGAGCAAGCCTGTGCAGCTGCCCCATCCCCTCCTGCTGCCCCATCCCCATGTCTCACAACTGACCAAGGCAGAGAAGAGCAGGGAGGATGGACATGGTGCCGCCTGCTCTGAGGGCTCCTGCTCTGAGGGTGGTTGAGACCCTAGGCCTGGAGGACAAAGATGCACAGGATGTGGTGAGTCAGGGGCTGCTGCCACCCTTCTGGGTTCCCACCCCTGTGGACCCACAGCAAGGGGATGGCCCCGCCCTGGGCCTGGCTCTGGGTTTTTCCACGATGAGGGCTCAGGAGGACACAAGGCACCCAGGGGACTGTCAGCCCAGATCTGGGGTCTCTTCTCACTGCCAGGACCCTTTACCTGGTCTGTGCTTCTGTCAGAGAGGGCAGGACCCAGGCTCTGGTCCTCAGCCCATCCTACACAGGCTAACTCTAAATAGAACTCGCTACTGATTTTCTCAATCTCCACAAAACAGCATTCATTTTCCGTCTCTGACTTGTCCATAGACAAATATTTACTAATCAGCTAGTGCTGCCAAATACATGTGTCCGAACCAGAAATACATCCGTAATCCAGGAGACTGACTTTCTGTACCTCAAGAACTCTTCTTAGCAGAAAATGAACATCTGAAGTTGACATTGGAAATGACTTTACTTATAAAGGAGAAATGACAAAAATATGAGAGTACCTGGGACCATGACTAGACTATGTTTGAAGGAATAGCTGTGTTTCTTCTATCCCCATCAAAGAATATGTTTGTTGATTTTATAGAGAGAGGAAGGGAGAGACAGGTAGACAGAAAGACATTGATGAGAGAGAGAAACATTGATTAATCCTGCCCCTGTATATGTCCTTATTCGGGATCAAACTCACAGCCTTTTGGTGTATAGGACAACACTCCAAGCAAGTAAGCCGTCAGGGCTAGGGCTGAGGGAAGGTCTGTTAGATGGGGTGGAACCCTAGAAGGTGGGAGTGAGAATACTCTGGAGAGGAAAGAATACCATTGGGAAATCTAGAGACGGGATTGTCTGATAGTAGTAAGGGAGGGTGAGGTGGAGGTTGTTCATGGTCATGGTTTCCCTCACACAAAGATGTTGGAGGCTGAGGAATATATAGAAGTGAACTGTTACAGTCACACTGGGTTATGAATCTCATATGTGCCATGTGTCACAGAGGGACTAGAGCAGTGCAATGTGTGAAAATAATGTGTAATGTGAGCAGTAATTGAACCCCAATCCGGTGTGTCCAACATTATTAGATGAAAGACTTACATGGATTCACCACACAATTTATGCATATATTTTAGTTCTCACAACACATGCGGAGCAGAGAAATGAGGCGAAGAAATCTCAGTGTTGCTTCTAATCCTGTGCCTTTAGCTGGGGGCTGGTGAAGGACTTTGCTAGCTCTATAGAACCCCAAGCAAGCAGATATGGAGAAAGATATGGTCAATAGAAGATGGTGTGAGTGTGTGTCTGTGTGTGCAAGTGTATATGTCTGTGAGTGTATATGTGTGAGTGGGTGTCAGTGATGTACATGTGTGTGAGTTTGTGTATGTGCGAGTGTGACCATATGTTCACAGAGTAATTGCACCCGTCTGGTTGAGGGAAGCAGCAGTGAGAGCTGAGGACCGAGGGTCACAGTTGAATGGATGATCATGAACAGTTGTGAGTTAAGAAAAAAAAGTCTAAATTTACCTAAAACAGTGAGGACCATGGAAGAGTTTTGAGCAGAAATGAACAGATTCTGAGAAGGAGGTGGAGAGATTAACTAATGAGGAGGGTGAACTGTAGAACCCAGGCAGGTGGTGGATGTGACCGCTGCAGGGGAATGAGAAGGGTGACCTTCCTTCTCTGCTTCATTGACTGCAGACCCCAAGGAACCCTCATGACACAGAGACAGTGGGAGGGGCAGGGACGAGTCTGGGATCTGTGCAAACACTCTGCCTCTGCAGGAGATCTCAGTGCTTCCTCCTGGCCTTGGGAACGCAGGGGCTGCATCTCAGTTTCCACCTGACTGTGTTTCTGTAAGACGTGGGCTCTTTCTCTCTCCCTCTCATTGGGGGTCAATTATTTGAGTCATTTCTGCTCTGCAAAGCACCTTTGATGCCGGCAGTCACTGTCCTCTTCAAACTCTGTAGAGTCTTCAATATTCAGACAAGATGATATTCATGAGTGTTTTTGTTAGAAGGCACTAAAGACACACACGCACACACACACACACATTTTAAATGTCAAATGTTGCAATACCACATTCTGAATGGCTGAAGGACCCTTGGACAGCCTGCTTCCTCCTTTGCTCTCACTTCCCTCATGCGTAGCCCAGTGATACCAACCCCACCCCTGCACGTGAGGTCAGATTTCACTCTATTTGAGATACAGGGGGAAAAGAAACCAGACATTCAGACTTAGGTGGAGATGTTGGAGGTTTGAGAAACTGAAAAGCAGAGGAAGAATCAAAAGGAAGGAATCAGAAGGAAGAATCAGAAGGAAGGAAGGAAGAATCAGACTCAGAGCACAGTGCAGGGTCACGTGATCACGACAGAGACCCTTGCAATGCAGTGGTGCTGGGCCAGCTGGGGGAGTCTGGGGAACACAACTGACTTCATACCTGCCTCACCCCATTAACCTTTCTTCTTTGCCTCCAATCCTGCCATGTTGAGCTGTACTTACATCTAAAATGTATATATTGCTCATTAAGAACTCTTGAAAACTTACTGAAGCTAGTATCTTCCAACGTGTTTGCAGTCTGCCAGACACCTGCCCAGGGGCCAGATATCAAGGAGGTAAGAGGAGGGAAGACATGGCTTTGTGAGGGGCATCCCACCCATCCAGGAACAGCCTGTTCCTTAAAGGAATAGGCTGCAGGGGGTTCCCTGCACTGGAGCCAGGTGGAGGTGGAACCAGGGTACCCCATATTCGTACCCCAATAACACTATGTTTTCAAGGCATTGTATGGAGTCCGTTCATGGTCCCCCCACCCACTGCAGCCCAGGATGCCAGGATCTGGGTGAGAGAAGGAGGGGACGCTGTCTCACAGCAACGGCCATTTTCCAGGCTCGGTGTCCTAAAGCATCAGGGTCCTCCTACCCACATGGTCCCCTAGATAGAGAGCCATGCTCTCCCACGACCATCTGCCTGGTTTTCATTGGACTCACACAGTGATTCCACACACACCCATGCTCACAAACACAGACAGAAACCCAGACACACTCAACCCCACCCCCAAGCCTGCACCCATGTCCAGGAAACAGCACATTCACCTTTTCCATGGTATGAACGTTAGAATAACAACAGTGGGGTTTGCGGACAGTTGTCTCTGTGGGCTTTCCTGTGTGAGCACACAGAGAGCAAACCGCAGTGACCTTATAAGGGACACTGCCATTTTTGAAAATGTCACTCATTATTGACAAGGTATTGGAGTGCACGCTGTCAGGGACAGTAAGTTTCCATAACTGCCTGTAATGATGAAATTACTCAAGTCCCAGAATCGTGTGCACCTTCCTCAAGTTTCATACAACACACAGCCGAGCAGGGCCTGTCACCCAAGCTGGGATGAGTTTCCAGGTCATGGGGTGCTTGGTCCTAAGCTCAGGGGTCTGGTCAGCCCCCAATACAAGCCGTGTTGTTCCTGGACAGGACGCATTCGGTGGGTTTGTTCAAATGCTCTTTTACAACAAAGGAAGGGACAAGATGTTAAGATCACCGACATCTTCCAAAAACAGTTACAGGCCCCAAATATGTTTTGTAGAAAATAGGCAAATAAACCAACAAAAAACATGAAATGAGGTAAGAGTAAAGTAGCATCATGACTTAGAAGAGATGGGTGGAGGGATAAGTAAGATTCTGTCTCCGGGAAGCTGGTAATAAACTTGCCCCTGTCAGTGTGGTCTGCTCCCTATGGACCGTTTTAAAGGGTTTTTTTTTTTCTACAGACTTTTCGGGCATCTGGTAACCCTACTTTGGGCTGGAACATTCTGGGGCACCATGGCCATGGTGACCTTTGTTCTACAAAGAGATGACCTTTGTTCTCCCAGAGACCCCTGAGTCGACCCACCACAAGGGTTCACAAGCAGAACTGTGCCAGGATCACAGAGTCTGGGAGAGTTGTCCTGCTGCTGCTTCACGCTCCTTGTGGTCCAGCATGATGGAGTGTGGAGAGCCAGCAATTAGAAATCAGTCTGTTGGGTGTGTGAGCATAGTGGCACGAAGCCACTGGGGACAAGAGTAACTGAGACCATGAGATAGTGACCCTGGAGTGAAAGTGACATCTACACTGAAATGCTCAAGAAATCTAATAATGTGTCTGTTGGAAGAATATAGCACATTCTAACTCCAAGAGCTGAGTGGGAGTTTTATTGCATGTGGTAGTTTGTGGGTTGTTTCTGTAAATGCTGACTCAATTAGGAAGTAAAGGAATAAAGGGTAAGAAGGAGAGGTCTACAGAAGCCAACGTTCCCAGGTGCACTGTCTACTAAGAACAGATGTTTGGTTTTTCACTGGAAGACAGTGGTTACCAAAAAAGAAAATGCACAAACAGCAGGTGGTAGTCCCAGAATTCGGATAAAATTATATATGACAAATTTTTGTGAACTTAAGACATGGTAAGACATTCCAAGAACCCTGGCTGGTATGGCTCAGTGGATTGAGTGCTGGCCAGGAACCAAAGGGTCTCTAGTTCAATTCCCAGTCAGGACACATGCCTGGGTTGTGGGCCAGGTCCCTAGTAGGTGGCGCACAAGAGGCAACCACACATTGATGTTTCTCTCCCTCTCTTTCTCTCTCTTTTCCCCTCACTAAAAATAAATAAATAAAATATTAAAAAAAATAAAATAAAACATGTTAAAATAATTTAATCAACTCTAATTTCAGTTGAAGTAGCCATAGATTTCTTGTGTCTGCGATCCTGGACACTACAGATGAAATCTACTTCATCTCTGTAGAATTTTATTGAAGAATCAGACAAAGTAACCGGCGGAGTACATACATCAGTCTCTGTAGAGTTTGGTTTAGTAGAATTTCAGAAAAATATAGGGTGGTAGTGATCCGATTTACAGTATATACAGGCGAGTGCATAATGTCTCTGGAAGTGGTTGGGTAGTTTCCACAGCCCTACAACTGCTGAGCTATTATGAAGAGGTTGTGTGATTCTGGAGATGCTCCTTCAAGCCTGAGGCTCCTCTGCTGTCACCTAGAGGTGTCAGGCTGGGTTTGAGAAGGAGGAGAGTGTTCCTGGGGGGTCTCCTCCCAGAAAGAGACCCCGGTCCTTGCCTGGCAACATTGTATGTGCTCAGAGTCCAGGGCCAGGCCTGGCCTCAGCCTGGGCCTAGTTTACTCTGAATTCCATGTAGACACTGGGCTCAGTGGAAACATCCTTAGTATTCAGGGAAGAGGGCGTGAGCCCTCTCTGTTGGAGAGCCAGCTGGGCATATATCACACTGTGTGTGTCTTCTGCTGCCAGGTCCTGAGAGGAGAAAGGTAAGAACAATGGGTCGAGGCTTGATGGTTGGAGGCAGGGTTATGGGATGTGTGGAGGACCTGAAGATGTGGTCAGAGTTTGGGCAGGGAGAACTCACCTCGCCATTCATCATCTGGTCTTCCTTGGTCTCTGGTTCTCTCAAGGCAGCACCTGTGAGTGGAAGAGTGCATCAGAACTCTTGGGAGGATGATGCCTGATCCTCACCACAGGTTAGGACACAAACGCCAAAAAGAAGGAGCAGTGTGCTTAGCATGTCTACCCCGCTAATTCCAGAATTGTCCCACCAACACAACCAGGCCCAGCTTGACTGTCCCCAGGTCCTGTCCTAACCCATCACCCCCACCTTACACACTGTCTTGTAGACCATCCTCAAGAGAGTGGGATCCCCATTGCTGTGGTAGATGTTGGGGAAGGGTGATTGTTGATTCAAAGAAAAGAATGGGGACCCCTGGGTCCTCTGGAAGACATCAAGGATGTCAACAACAAAAACCACAGTTCAACCCATAGGAAGTGAACATGCATCTCTGTGCTCCAGTCACATCCTCCACCCCACTCAGGTGACACTACTCTCTTCCTTCAGACTTACGATTTTTGACGAAACACCAGTAATACAGGAGAGCAGCGAGGGAAACACCAATGAGGAGGAAGGCTATGGAGAGTCCAGTGAGAATGTACAGCTTGCTGGGGCTTTCTTGAGGCGGTGAGGCCTCTGTCAATAAGCATAGGAGAGCCCTAACCAGTATAGTTCAGTGGGTTGGGCATCATCATACGAAGCAAAAGGCTACTGGTTCAATTCCCGATCAGGGCAAATGCCTGTGTTGTGGATTTGGTCCCTGGTCAGGGTGCATGTGAGAGTCAACTGACCAATGTTTCTCTCTTCACTGATGTTTGCCTCCTTCTTTCTTCCTCCCCCCCTTGTCTCTAAAAATACATAAATAAACTCTTTAAAAATTACCAAATGGATAACGAGGTGGGGAGAAAGGGGGAAGCGTTTTCAGAAATGAGTATAAAGGACATATAGGAAAAACCAAAGAGGGGTAGGGTCAAGTGTGGGAAATGGAGATGGCTGAGGTGGTGGGGAGTGATAGGGGGAAAATTGAAACAACCGTAGCTGGTCAACAATAAAACAACTATAAATATTTAAAAAATAAAATAAAATAAAATAAAATAAAATAAAATAAAATAAAACCAAATGACAGCAACTCCATTTACTGGTTTCTTGTTTGTGCCAATGCACACTGGATTCCCAACCTTCCTAACCCTGACCAATCACTTTCTTTATGTTCCAATATGTATAAAAAAAAAACCAGGAGAAGCGATAACAGTGGTCCAAAGCAAAGAGGCAGGACAGACAAGCAGAGATCTGAACCCAGGTCTACCAGGCTCTAACATGCTTTTGATTGCTGACCCTCAATTGGACATTATTTTTATGCATGAAAGGAATCCCCTTGCATCAGCCATAGCTGCCCCCACTTCCCTCGGGTTCCTCCTTGCCCCACCCCAGCTGCATATTCTGAGACCTGAGGAGGTGGGGCCTGAGGTGGAAGGGGGTCCTGCCTTTATTCCAGGGTCCATGTGTGGAACTTGCTATGAAGAATCTTGATCCCTCTCCCCCAAATAATTAACAGCGGGGTCGGTGGAGGTAATCATGTTATGGAGAAGTGAGCCCAAAAGGGATCCATCATGTATGGAGCAGCTTCTCTGTGCCTGGGCCCTTCTGAGGGGAATTTCACACTTATCCGCTCGTCTTGCCCTCACTGGCACCATGAAGGGGGCATTATAAGCCTAATGTTCCAACTGAGAAAATTTACTCACTACAACTAGAACAGCCATCAGTGGAGCCCCTGAATCTGACTCCTCCCTTTCGTCTCTGAAGGATGCTAGGCTCCCTGCCCAGCCATTCCTTTCTCTGACAGCCCAGGTGTGAGTTTCCACCCAGTGACGCAGAGAAAAATAAATACGACCAAGTTTCCCCAGCTGAGAAATATGAGACCTGTGTTCTGCAAGGTCTTTCCTGGTGAGCTACTTCTGAGTCCTTCTGGAATCCTCTTCCTCAAGTCCTTCCCCAGTACCTTCATGGCTAAGCTGATGAGAGTTTTCCCCACCAGAATTGGCCAAGCCTCTCATCACCCTCATGGCTTCAACTCACATTCCTCTGAATCAATTCTATTCATGCTTGCAATTTGTCCCTTCTAAAAAAAATATCGTGCATGCCATGACACTTTTCTGATACACGCATTTGAATGTCTTCCAGTTTCAGAGAGAAAAACATCCATGTTCCTTTATTGATTATCAACCTTTCCCAAACCTGCTCCTAGTTACCCCATCTCCACTGCACCTCTGCGCTGGTGGTCTGAACACCCCAACCTCATTGCCATGTTGGTTTCATGACATTTATTGTCCCGTGGGTTGGGAATATCCTTCTGCCAATCTTTCACTGTCCTCAGATGGCCTCTGAAGATGCCACCGTCAAAAGGGTATTCCCTGCCACTCACTCTAACTTGTCCACTTCTGCTTTCTCTATCCCATGGCTTAGCTCAATGTACATAAATGACTGAATCAAATAATTGTCATTCATTTATTCATCACACGATTTCTCCTTCTTGCACACACACCCAAAGTATGATCTGCATGAACATACTTTAGCTGCCTATCCCCACTCAACTTTATGGTGGGAGTATGGACATCACCCCTGAGCATGGGGTCACAGTCACTGTTATCCCTGGGTCCCAGTTAAGAAGCATGACTGGCTAAATGCCTTTTCTGTTTCCTGTGTTGACCACCATCATGAATGTCGATGAACAAATTGGGAATTTCACTAGGTCAAGGCCAAGGTCAGAGACAACACTTACACAGGAGAGTTTGGCTTCCAGGGACTATGAACCAAATTAAGAGGCCCCCTTACTCACCTTTTCTCATCCTTGACTCTGTGGGTGAGAGGCAAGTACTTGTAGAAGGTCCTAGGAAAAGGGTCAGAGAAGTGTCACCAGGTGTACTACTTACCCCACTAAAGTAGCACCATGTTTTCCTTGGAAGGGTGGCTCCCTGTCTACCCTTTACTCTACCCTCCCCCTAAAGACACATGTGGCCTTCTGGTCCTTCCACCTGAGTACCTTGAGCAATGACCACCTGAGATGTGACAGTGGGAAGGGGCAAAGTAAGATAAGCCTGGTGACCAAAGACAGCTGTGGTCAGGAGACATGTCACCTTGGGTGGTATATATCTATGCCCCTCAATGGGAAAATCACTTGTATGTCAGAAGGTGCTTCTGGGAAAAAAATAAGGGTGAGAGGCTGGTGCAACCTCTGTGCTCCCCAAACTGCATCCGGCCCCTCCCCCTCCCAGGTCTGCGCTGATCCCTTTTTTCATCTGCCAGGATACATAGGACCCCACTGTGGGCATCTATACAGAAGGTGAAGGAAGGTCTGAAGGGCCCTGCCCTGCGTCTTCTCTTTTCCTCCCTGTATTTCTCAGTGCTTCTTTTTCTCCAGAGTCCCTAGGATGCCCGTCACCAGCAGGGCAACCTTCAGATGTAGCTCTATGATTCAGTGTCTAGTAAGACAGGAACAGGTAGGAGATTCCTCACGTGTGATGGCAAGGTGCAGTGGGTCACTCGGGTGTGACCATACACGAGAGTGACTGAAAAAGCTGTAGCATCTGTAGGTCCCTCTGTGAGCTGAGGTCACAGGGCCCAGAGGGAAGACTGTCTGGAACACACCATGGTGTCTCTGCCCTCCAGCAAGCCAGCACCCATGGGCCTCACCCTCCCTGCATAGGTGGTATGGGTCATTTGAACTCTCTGAGTGGCAGAGCAAGGTCATGTTATCCCCCGACATCACTATGGGGACTGGCTGGGCTGAGAGAGTGAGTTTCTTCTGCATTCTTAGAAGAAACAGAGACCTCAATCTTAGTCCACAACTTACACTGTCCTTGGGAGAGAAGGAAGAATTCTCTCTTCCCACCCTGGAGTGTCCACTGTGTGTCTTCTAGTGTCTCTCAGTCTCACTTTGATCCCTGCAGTGCTGACTGCTCTGTACGTGTGTGTTGGACTCTGCTGAACCTCTGCTGTTTTCTGCATGTATCTCTGCGCTTAATGTCCCTCACAGCCGTGAGACGTGGGATTGTCTTAAATAGTGGCACTGAAAGCACGCTTCAGGGACTCCCCAGAACACAGATCGAGCTTAGGTTTCTTCATCTGAAATGAAGGGCTTATGGAGTAAAAAGTGTCAGAATCTCCCCAGGACCTGTGAGTACCTCACTCTGCAGGGACAGGCCAGCGTGTCCCTGCACCCAGGTGTTGGGAGTGACCACTCCTCCCTCTTTGTGCAAAAGGACCTGTTAAACCACGTGATTGGATGACTCCTCTGGGTGCTAGTCTCTGATCAGATCTTTCACAGAGCTGGCTGAGAGGTGTCTGGTGTGTTACTGTGTTCTCGCCGCAGAAGGAAGGTGTTGCAGTATCAAAATGGGAACTCTCTGTTTCTGAGGTGGGGGAACAGCCCTCATCCCCATGTTCATGGGTCTTCTGGTCCAACTCTCTCATTCTCTGTCTGTCTGTCTGTCTGTCTGTCAATGCTGTCAATGTAAGAAACGTCCAAATCCATAGAGAAACCTGTGACTCTACTGGAGACAAACTGATGACAATTGGCAGGAAACAAAACCTCAACATGTTGAGAAAATGCTCCAAAGAATGGCAGTTTGCACCTTACTTTATACATTACAGTGAAAAGAGGAAACAAATAGGTTACACAAAACCCATTGGTGATAGCTTAGAGAGGTGGGAGGAAGTGAAGTGGGAACCTCTGGGATTCTATAAAAAGTAAAATGATAGACACATCTTTCACATAGATGGGTACAGGTAGTTAATGGTAAACAATGAACATGATAACAGTAACAATGAGGAATTTTGAGGTCTCCCTCTGATGCAGTGCGAGTGCTTAAAGGGGTCTGGAAAAAAGAAATTTGACATTTTGGACTTCTGGCAAAGGTGGAGGAGTAGGTAGACACATTGTGCCTCCTTGCACAACCAAAATAAGGACAACAAAAGTTTAGAAACAAACAACCAGTACTGACAGAAAATTGAACAGTATTGAAGTCTGACAACCAAGGAGTTAAAATAGACACATTCATCCAGACTGGTAGGAGGGGCGAAGTCAGAGTTGGGTGGCTGGGCAGAGAGGGGTCATAGCAAAAAAAAAAAGTGGTGGCTGGTGGACCCCGGGTGGGCAAGGCAGCAGATGGTGGACCCTGGCTGTGCAGGTATCATCTGGCAGACCCCAGGCACAGGATGGCAGCGGGCAGACCCAGTGAGTCAGTGGATTGTGGAGGGGCATGGCACGCAAGGTGGCTGGCTGACTGGGAGGTCCCACATTCACGCACAAATAAACCAGGCAAAACTGGTTTAGACCACACAACCCAGGGCTCCAGTGCAGGGAAATAAAGCCTCAAATCACTGATTGAAAACACCTGTGGGGCTTGAGTTGCTGGGAGAGACTCCCAGCCTCACAGGAGAGTTTGTTGGAGAGACCCACAGGGCCCTAGAACATACACAAACTCACCCACATGGGAATCAGCACCAGAAGAACCCAATTTGCTTGGGGAAGGTGGCAGACAGGACTGAAATCTGATAGAGAGCAAAGCAAGCCCCATTGTTCCCTCTCTGACCCCTGCCCCACATACAGCATCAAAACCCAGCAATATGGGTTACCCCTCCCTGATGAATACCTGAGGCTCCATCCCTCACTATGTAATAAGCATGTCAAGAAAAAAAATTCCCCAAATGGAAAAACAGATCAAAGCCCTAGAACAAATACAACTAAGCAATGAAGAGATAGCCAACCTATCAGATGCACAATTCAAAGCACTGGTGATCAGGGTGCTCACAGAACTGGTCAAATTTGGTCGTAAATTAATTGAAAAAAATGAAGGCTACACTAAGTGAAATAAAGGAAAATGTATGGAGAACCAATAGTGATGGAAAGAAAATTGGGACTCAAATCAATGGAGTAGACCAGAACGAAGAAAGAAACAACCAAACAGAAAAGAATGAAGACACAAAAATTTTAAAAAAATGAGGAGAGGCTTAGGAACCTCCAGGACATCTTTAAACATTCCAACATCTGAATTATAGGGGTACCAGAAGGGGAAAAGAAACAGCCACAAATGGAAAACTTATTTGAACAAATAATAAAAGAGAACTTCCCCAATCTGGCAAAAGAAATAGACTTCCAGGGAGCCCAAGAAGCTCAGAGAGTCCCAAAGAAATTGGACCCAAGGAGAAACACACCAAAACACATAATTACAGTACTCAAGATGAAAATGGAGAGAATTCTAGAAGCAGCAAGAGATAAGGGGACAGTCACATACAAAGGGGTTCATATAAGACTGTCAGCAGATGTCTCATAAAGAACCTTGCAGGCAAGAAGGGGCTGGAAAGAAGTATTCCAAGTCATGAAAGGCAATCTTGGACCTACACCCAAGATTGCTGTATCCAGCAAAACTTTCATTTAGAATGGGAAGGCAGATAAAGTGCTTCTCAGATAAGATTAAATTAAAGGAGTTCATCATTACCAAGCCCTTATTACATGAAATGTTAAAGAGACTTATCTAAGAAAAAGAAGATAAAAAACGTGTACAGTAAAATGACAGCAAACTCAATGATTAACAACCACACCTAAAACAAAAACAAAAACAAATTGAGCAAACAACTAGAACAGGAACAGAACCACAGAAATGAAGATCACATGGAGCTTTATCAGCAGGGGAGTGGGAAAGGGAGATAGGGGAAAAAGGTACAGAGAATAAGTAGCATAGATGGTAGGTAGAAAATAGAGAGGGGGAGAGCAAGAATAATATGGGAAACATAGAAGCTAAAGAACTTATGACACATGGACATGAACTAAAGGGGCAAATGTGGGTGAGAGAGGGTGTGCAGGGTGGAGGGGAATGAAGGGGGAGAATGGGACAACTGTAATAGCATAATCAACAAAATGTATTTAAAAAAATAAAAAATAAAAGCAGAAAGATAAAAGAAATTTGATATTCCAAAGGTATGTTATCAGATGCAAAAAAGAGAACAGACTAGCACAGTTGAAGTAAAGATTGGCCTTTTTTGGGGAGAAACGCCAACCTAGGACATGACTATCCACCATGATCTGCTTCTAGTTAGGCAGTTTTTAATTTCAGACCATCCCACCTGGGTAATTGAGGTCTCTGAGTTTGTAAGGTGCCACGAAGGCCTTTCCTGAGCTTGTCAAGTTTAATATGTGCCCCCCTTTCTACCTCAGCGTGTCAATTGTTTTCTCTTTGGATTACAACACTGTTTTTATCCATTCTCCATTGTATCTTCTTTTCCTTTGGCACTCTGCCACACAAGCTCCCTCTCCTGAGTTTTGTACTCTCTGTATGTTTGTCTTTCTCTCCCCGTACTAATGTTATACTCCACACCACATCACCCCTTGAAGCTTCCAGAACACAAAGAGAATTAGGGCTGGTGTGGCAACACTCACCTGTGATCACAACTTCCAGGGGGTCACTGGGGGCTGACCACTCATAGGGGGAGTGAATAGAGCCGTAGCATCTGTAGGTCCCTGCATGTGCAGGTGTCATAGGGCCCACAGAGAAGTGAGCTTGTCTGTTCCTGGCACGGAGCTTCTCCACAACCTGCCAGGAGTGCCGTGTCTCCCCCTCCTTGAACAAGATAAACTGGTCAAATGAGACTTCCGAGTGACAGTGCAGGGTCACAGCCTCTCCTGCTTGCACAAGGGAGTTTGGCTGGGCTGAGAGGGAGGGTTTTTTGAACACACCTAGGGAGGAAGAGAGTAGGTTCTGTGTGTTGCCCCCCTCACCCCTTCTCCTGATATGCCAGGAGTGGATTTCTTCCTCCCTCAGCCCAGCGATGACTCCTTTCCTTCCTAAGTCTTTGCGCTGCATGTCCCCTGAGCATCCTGGTCCATCCTCTGGCTCATGACATTCACAGCCTGGATCTCACGGTCTCCCCTCGACCTGCTTTTCTGTCTCTCTTGACTAAAAGCCCCAACCTCGCAGGGCTGGTTCAAAGCTGCATGGCTGTGTGACCCCTCCTCTGCATGTGTGCGGTGGGGGTGATCCTGCAGGATGCGTTTCCTGGCTCCCTGCACGCATCTCCTAGAGCAAAAAAGACAGCAGGCAGGAGACTAGAGAAGAACGTGGAGACCAAAGGGGCATTTCCCGATCCATTCCCTAACCTGTGCCTCTGAAGACCACTCCCGAGGTGACCTTGTCTAATCTGAGGCTCTGGCTCCTCCAAGACAGGGTTTCAACCCCCCTGGAGGGTCTCTGGGGCTGGGATCAGGTGACATGACCCCTGCTGTGTCCTCCCTGCCTGTCCCAGGCAGCAGCATTTTGCTCTTGCTAATCCCTGAGTTGACTCTCCTGCTTGTTGGTGCCTCGTCCTTCCCCTGGGCTCCGGGTTCCATATATTACACACCCTGTCTCCCACGTTCTCAGAGCAGGCTCTCCTTCTAAGGTTCATCCTGACTGGGAACTCAGTGACAACTCTCTGCTCCACAGGAATCTGACTGACAGTGCAGTGCGGTCATGGGTTTGGCTGGATGCCTCCTACCTGTGACCACGATGTCCAGGGCATCGCTGAATGCTGACCAATGAGATGTGTGGTTGTGGCGTCCAAAACATCTGTAGGATCCTACATACTCTATGGCCATAGGGCTCATGGTGAAGGTGTTGATATGATCTCTCTGGAGCTCAGGACTGGGGGTCCCATTTGTTTTGGTTAGTTTGAATGAGGTAAACAGGGGGTAGTAATGGCACTGAAGAGTCACACTCCCTCCTAGGGGAACCACAGGGCTCGGCCAGGCTGACAGGGAGGGCTTGTTGTGCCCACCTGGAAGAGAGAGGTCACTGCGTTAGAGCTCAGAATGGGGAGCTGCCCCTCTTCTTACCCCTTCACGGGGCTATTCCTCCTTTGCATTCTCCCAAGGCTTCCTCCCAAACTGAGTCTCCTAATGCCCAGGGTGGCCTGGTGAGGGACCAGGGTCACAGTCCAACCCCACATGGACCTGCAGGTCTCCCCACAAGTAGAATTATTCTTGAAGTGTTTGTAACATATTTGTGCAAAGTTAACTTAAAACACAACTTGGCCCTGCCTGGTGTGGCTCAGTGGATTGAATGCAGGCTGCGAACCAAAGGGTCGCAGGTTTGATTCCCAGTCAGGGCACATGCCTGGGTTGTGGGCCAGGTCCCCAAGGGGGGACACATGAGGGGCAAACACACATTGATGTTTCTGTGTCTCCCTTTCTCCCTCCCCTCCCCTGTCTAAAATAGATAAATAAAATCTTTAAAAAGCACAATTTGAATAAAAGAAATAGACATGAGAGAAAGGAGCAAATTCTACTTGATGAAAATAAGGTGAAACAGATCCCTGATCTTTTGTTAAGTTCTCTCCCATCAGAGTTGCCCCAAGAGTCAGGAGGCCCTGCCAGAGGTCTGAGGCAGGTCCAGCGGGAGGTTCTGCAGTTCCTATGGTCAAGGGCAGGCTAGAGAAGGTGTGGGACCCCTGGTCCTAAGAGGGTTGTGTGGCATCAGGCATCTTGTTCCCCTAATTATAAAGATGCCGGCCATCTGCCCCAGACCACAGCGTTGGAAATCCTCAGCCTCCTTCATGTGAACACAGACCTGGGCTTCGTAGCCTCAGGGAGAGACTAGGATGGTTCTCCCAGTAGAAATAAGACCCTGGGTTCACACAGGGCTTGCCGCTCTCCTTGCGTTTCCAGAAGTCTCACCGCCCACCCTCCAGTGTCATCCACAGCAGCCCCAACTCCCCTCTGCTCCCCCCAATCCCTGCTGACACCCAGAGAGTTCGCTGTACACTGTACTGAGAGGATGGAGAAGGCTCACCTGAGAGTGTCCAGATCCTCTGGCTCAGACAGAACCCTGGAAGGAAACCACATGATAGGCAACTGATTCCCAGGGGATCCCGTGTTTGCATGCACCCCATCCATGGAATTGGTTCCTGTGCCAATTCCTCCATGGAATTTCCAAGATTTCCTCCATGACCCACCCCTCCCTTCCTTTCCAGGACTCACCAAGACCCAGGAGGCTGGAGAATTTGGGGAACATGCTCCTGCTGCTGTTGAGCAAGACAGGAGTTGAGCCAAGCTGATGAAGTCACAGGGTGTGGTAGGCAGGTCCCCACACCCCAGTTTGCACTGTCCACAAAGTGCCCGTCACTCAGGAAGCTGACCAGTGTCTTCTCACCATGAGGACAGCAGGTGCTGAGGGTCTGACTCGAACCACATCACAAAACACCATCAATGACTAAAGTATCATGTTTGTTTGTCTAGAATCCACAATCATGGGAGGGTGTTATATCCTCTCACTGCCCCTTTACATGGTAGTCACTATTCAATGTGTGACATGCCCTATTCCCTTCCCAAGCTAATAAGCAAATATTATTGTTAAAAAACTCTTTGCAGAAGGAATATCTAATGCGCACCCTGGTTAATATTCCTCAGGGCTCATGCTTGCTGCAGATGCTTTACTTCTGTTCAAAAAGGGACTTAACCAGCCCTGGCTGGTGTGGCTCAGTGTACTGAGTGCTGGGCTGTGAACCAGATAATCATCGGATCAATTCCCAGTCAGGGCACATGCCTGGGTTGTGGGCCAGGTCCCCAGTATGGGGCATGGGAGAGGCAACCACACATTGATGTTTCTCTCCCTCTTTCTCCCTCCCTTCCCCTCTGTAAAAATAAATAAATAAAACCTTTTTTTTTTTTTGAAAAATTGGCATTTGACCAGAAACATTCTTTCCCCCAGCTTTCTGAGGAAGAATGACACATGGGAACTGTGTATATTTAAGGTGTACATCTTGGTGTTTTGATATATATGCACACTTTGAAAAGATCACCAAAGTCAAATGACTGATACACCCATCACCTCACACCATTTCCTTTTTTTTTTTCAGCGTGTGGGGTGAGAACACAGCAAATTTCCAGTGAATAATTCATTACTTTTAACTACGATCAACACTCTGTACCTTCGGTCTCCAGAACGTATTTGTCATACAACAGAAAGTTACATGTATTGATCAATATTTTCTTCTTTTTGCAATCCCCAGCCTCTGGTAATCACCACTACCCCCTGTTTCACTTGGGTTCAGATCTCTAAAAAATTTATTCTACATATAAGGGAAACCATGCAGGATTTACCTCACTGTGTCCAGCTCATGTCACTCAGCATGATGTCCTCCTGGTGCATCCGCGTTGTCTCAAAGGGCAGCATTTCCTGCTTTTTATGGCTGACGAGTATTCCGTTGTGTAACCACACACCACAGCTGCTTCATCCAACATCCACTGATGGACACTTAGGTGTTTTGCAAATGTTCGCTGTCACGAATAACCCTACAGCAAACCTGGGAGTGCCATCTCTGAGGGATCCTGATTTTATGTCCTCTGAACAGACACTCAGACTGAAAGTGCTGGTTCCTATGAAAGTTCTATTTTCATTTTTTGTGAGGAACTCAGTGCCAGCTGTAGGGTCTGCAGGTGGGCTGGTTGTTGAGACCCACACATCAATTACTGGGAACCCCCTTCATTTCCTCATTCTCAGCTGCCTCCAGAGGATCCAGCCTGTAGGCCCCTCAGCCGGACAGAGGCTGGCCCTTTGGGCAGTGATGGAAAGGCTGTGGGGCAGAGGCTCCTGTTCTCTCCACCCCCCAGAAGAAATTGCAGGTGGAGAATGTCTCCCTGTGTGGAGCTGGACCCATGGGTGGGAGGATCAATGCAGTAAAGTGAAGCTGTTCTTCTCACCCTTTTCAACGGGATTGTTCTTGGGTTTTTAGCTCCACAGGGTGCTGGTGCTGGGACTTCACCCCTTCACCCTAGAGTGTGAATGTAGTTTGGTTCATGGATGATGGTTAAATCTTGGCTTCTGTGGGTGAGCAGAGCTGGGACTTATCTCACCATCTTGCTGACGTAGGTCAGGTCGCTGTCATTTTCATGGTCTTTCTTCTAATGATTGACCATGGGGTGCATGTTTTCCTGAGCTCATCTTGCTGTTTACAGAACTTGTCTTCTTTGCAGAATATCTTTTGGGTAGAAATGCCTACTCAAGTACTTTGACCATTTTTATGAATAGGAGTTTTTGATTTTTGATGGTTGAATAGTACATCTGCTTTACATATTATGGGCCAGATCATTATTAGATATAATTGGCAAATACTCCAACCAGTTTTGTATGTTATTTTTTCACTCTCTTGATAGTGTTCTTTGATTTACATACTTCTTTGATAAAATCTAACTTTTTTTTGGTTTATTGTGCTTTGGTGTCATTTCTAAGAAAACATAAGCCCACACTCATGAAGATTTACCCATTTGATCCTAAGTTTTAGATGAGATGTTATACTGAACTATTTTGAGGTCATTTTGGTGTGGAGTGTGTGGTACATATCCAGCTTCATTCTATTGCATTTTTGTATATTTGTTTATCTAACACCATTTGTCAATGACAACAGTCTTACTGATAGTATGTTTGATTTTCAAGGTCAGGAACCCAGTGAGTTTCCATCTGGGAGTAGAAACAAGACAAGCACACCATGCACCCAGCTGCCTTCCTCTGAGTCCTCTTCAGTGGGGTCCAGGAGGAGATGAGGAATCCTGAGCACTGTTCAGACTGCAACCAAAACCTGTGTGATCCCAAACAAGTGTCTGATGGAGTTGAACCCCATTCTGTGAAATAACCCACATGTCCATATTGGTGACCTACAAGCATCCAGGCGGTTGAAGCAACAAGGGATCAGAAGCTGCTGTGGACATTGAACATGGTCAGTTTAACATGTCAGGTGGTGATGCATGGGCTGTCTTCTGAGATCCAGCATTGCCTCAGCAGGGACTCCTCATTTGGTTGGACTTAGTGCAGTTGGTGGGGCAGGTGCTGATCACGTTTTGAGGCAACTGTATTGCCAAGGTGGCTCTTTTCCTCCAACACATCCACAGCCATTTTTAGGAACTTCACTGCCTAGGTTAGCCCGTGGACTTTACCACCCTACTTCACAACAGCTCACTAAACTGTATGAAGATACAGTTAAGTCAGAAAATAGAAAGGCAGTGTTTTCCTATAATGACAACTGGACTTTGAAGTCATGAAATGAAAGTCGCAAAGGACATTTGAACAAATCATCAACAGTGCACTATGTTTAACCCCTAAATAGATCACAAGGGATCCATTCCTACTTTTGTTCATAGGGCTTCTCTTAGGTGTGCCTGCCTGAGTGGCACATGGTGTTGCTTTCTGAAGCTTGTGTAATGGAGCAGCCTTGCCTGCCTTCTTTTGAGAATCTTTCATGGACTCACCAGCACGTTTGAAGACTGACATGCATTGTTTTGGTGATTTAATTTGTGCTTTTGCACTGCCATGTGGTAGGTCATGGTGAACAAATATCACCCGTCTTTCTTTTTTATTCATGTGGTTTTGTGATGTGTGCTTGCTGTATAATATGAGGGCCACACTGGTCCATGTTCTTGCGAGTGTAACTCGTGTCTGCATACCCAGTTTCTCCAGCATTATGGAGATGTGGCCATACACATACAATGTATACATTATGGCCATAACTCCGTCTCTTCTCCTTTTACCTAGATAATTCCAATGTACTCCTCAAATGGGCTGAAGTAAGTTTTACCTCCAACACAAATTACTTGAATTCTGAGTCCATTTCTTTTAAGATTTGATACCCTTTCTCTTGACTTTTGTGTGAATGTTCTGGGATTATGTTGTCACAATTTCACTGACACTGCACCCCCCCCACGCAGTAGGAATTCCCATTTCTAAAAGATGATGAAATGCAGGTCAACAGAAGGCGTGTGGGGAGGTGTGGGGCAGATGGCTTTTACTCGGTGGTGACGATGACTCTGCCATCTCTCAACTCTGCACTTGGGGAAGTCACATTGGCATTTTGGCTTGGCCATGAAAGGAGAATTTGTACCACAGAAACTGCTAAGCGTGACAAGTCAGGGCTCTCTAATACACGTGTTTTCTGAGTAGCACCACCTGCTGTTTCTTCAAGTAATGACGTTTTGGGGAAATGGCACAGGTGGCATCTGATGGGGACGGGAAGGACTGTGCTACCAGAGAGGGTGGTGGCATGGGTTTGGATCTGTATTTCCCAGGCTTTTATCTGACTTAGTACCTTTAATCAGTGACTGAATCCATGTTAACCCTGTGAACTGAAGAGACATAGAGTCAATAATGCTCATCTGGTAATGTGATTATAAACAAAGAACACTTTATTAGATAACAGTGGAGAAGGGTGTGAGGTTTTAGATACGTGGACGCAAAGAAGCCATGTGGGATGGACCCTCATGAAAAAAACAACAAGGGAGGTCATTTCAGAAAGTCAACAAGAAGGGAGAGAAACAGACATTTAATGGAGGAGGAGACCTGCACAGGGAGCACTCAGACACTCCCTGCACCCAAAGCTTGTTCACTTCCCTGGACAAATCCGCAGATCGTTTCTCCACCTGTGGTCAGACTGTCCTTCACCACCTCCTGGGTCATCAGATGGGCTCCACGGCTCCCCCTCTCTGAATAGTGCCCTGTCCCCTCTGTGTTCACATCCCGGCGGCAGCCTGGGCCATTCTCTCACTGTCTTGAGCCTGAAGCAGCAGCAGTCCGAGGCCCACCAGGACCAATCCAGCCATGCACACGCAGGTGAGATTCCCCATGGTGAAGTCTTGGAGAGACAGAAGATATAGAGAGACAGAAGTCATCATGGTCAGGAAGACCAAAGTCACCCCAGGATCCTGGATGTCTGCCTAGCACACCTGCCTCCCTCTGGCAGGACATGACCCTCTGCGCCCAGCACCATAACTGAGAGTTGCTCCCACTCCCCACTCCTGGGGTCTGACTTGTTCTGTGATGGGCTGATGGTGTCGGCTGCCCCTGAGGGTGATGAGATGAGGGTGTGAGTGAGGACTTGGGGAGACAGGAGCCTCCCTCCTGGGGTCTGTGCTCCCCGATGCCCCACTTCTCAGACTGTAAGTTTTACAGGATCATGTCATGAGCCCGGACTGGACTCTGCCAGGCCCCTGTCTCCTCATTGGACCATCTCAGCCTGCCTGGCATCTCTGGATTCAGAACTCGTTCTGAGTCACTTCGGTAGGAGCTAGCTGTACCTGAGGGTTCAGGATGAGGGATGAAAATGGTCTCCATTCAGAAATGAGTAGGAGCCGTGTGTTCTGCATTTATGGGGGGCACAGAACTCATGAGCTTGTTCTAAAGCTGGAAGACCCACCAACTGAACAGCTCGGGGACCCAGGGTACATGGGGGGGGGGCGCTGGTGTCAGGGGCTCCTCAGTGTCCTGTCTGGGAAAGCCACCTGGATCAATTTATTTATTAATTCAGTTTTTTATGTCTGTTTATTTACTTATAGGCTATGTTTTTGTTTTTTAAAATTTGAAACATGTTTGTCACAAGGAGCCACTTTTAAAAAAAGATTGTATTTACTTATTTTTTAGAGAGAGGGGAAGGGAGGGAGAAAGAAAGGGAGAGAAACATCAATGTGTGGTCGCCTATTGCACACCCCCTACTGGACAGTTGGCCCACAATCCAGGCATGTGCCCTGACTGGGAATCGATCTGGTGACCCTTTTGTTTGCAGGCTGGCCCTCATCCCACTGAGCCACACGAGCCAGGACCCCTTGTTTATTACTGTCTCACACTCTCCAAGGACAGTGCTTAGGGCTGAATGAGACAAGAAATGACAGAATCGGGAGCCATCTCACCTGAGACCAAGTGCTCCAGGGGGTCACTGGGCTGTGACCGCAGGTAGGGCCTGCTGTGCTTTGTGCTGTAGCGCCTGTAGGTCCCCCCATGGGCTGAGGTGACAGGACCCATGGAGAACTCTGCTTGGTGCTGCTGAGCTCGGGACTGTGAGCTGAGACACAGGGGGGGACCAGTTGCCCCCTCCTTGGTCAGAAGGAAAGTGTCCCTGGGGCTCCATGACTGACACAGCAGGGTCACATTCTCTCCTGAAGCCAATATGGGGCTAGGCTGCACTGTAAGGGAGGGTCTATAAGAAAGCCATCCTAGAGAGGGGGGCACAGGTGAGGGGCTGCCACCCACCATGTTCTGACCCGAGAGTCACCAGGCCCCTTTCTGAGGACCCTCCTCCCTCTCTCTCATTTTTCTGCATCTCCCCCTCCCCCTCCAATCCCCTCCCTTTCTGCCTCTCTCCCTGGGGACCCCACACCCCTTATCCTGGCCATCACCATCTCCGACCCCCAGCAGGACCTGAGCAGACTCTGGGTCCATGACTGAACCTGCTGGCTCCTCACCTGCCACCAGGATGTCCAGGGGGTCACTGGGGGCCTACCACTCAGAGGAGAGGTTGCGTCCACCATAGCACCTGTACCGGCCTCCATGGGAGCTGCTCACAGAGCCCAGGGGGAAGTTGGCCTGAGAGAGTCCAGCCTGGGGCTGCAGGACAGAGCTCTGGGGGAGGTCTTGTCTCCCTTCCTTGGACAGAGCGAATCTGCCATAGCTGATGTCAGAGCGACACTGGAGGGTCAGCTTCTGTCCAGAGGCCACGATGGGGCCCTGCTGGGTCAGGAGGGAGGGCCTCCCTGAGCCACCTGTAGGGACCAGACAGGAGTGACAGGGCTGCTCCTCCCATGAACCCTCCTCTTGGCCTGGCCATCAGATTCCTCTTTCTCTCTCTGTGTGTCTGTGTTCCCCTCACCCCACCTTTCATATGGGGCTCCCCTCCCTCCAAAGACCCCAGGAACCTGTCTGGAGCCTCAATCCCTGGACGGGACAATAATGGAACATACCTGAGACCAGGAGCTCCAGGGAGTCACTGGGCCATGACCATTGATGAGGTCTGTCCCTGTAACAGCCATAGGATTTGAATGCCCCCCTGTGGCTGGGGGTTATGGGGCCAGCAGAGAACAAGGCCTGGAATTGCCCACTGGGGTGCGGCTGTGAGTCCAGGGTCCAGGAGAGCCTGTCTTCTCCTTCCTTAGTCAGAATTAACCTGTCAAATTCCTGCTCTGAGCCACAATGGAGGGTCATGGTCACTCCTGAGGTCACAACAGGGCTGAGCAGGACTGAGAGGCTGGGTTTGCTGTAGACTCCTAGGATAGAAGAAGGCAGCATATTAAATGGGGTCACACCTCCCTCATGTCTCCCAGGGCTGGGCTGTGAGGGGGAGACCCCCTTCCTGAGGGCAGAGCCTGGGGTTGTGATCCTGAGTGTCCTCTCACTTGTAGCCTCCAATTGCAGGGGGTCACTTGGCTCTGACCAGCCAGTGGGGGTGTGGTATTTACAACAATATCTCTCTGCATGGGAACTGTCAGTGACGAACTTGGCCTTGTCTCCAGGCTCCAGAGGTTTCTCTCTGTCCCAGGACGTGTGCATCTCTTCTTTATGTAGACAGTACTCCTGGGCCTCGAGGACCCCCTGGCACCAGATGGTCACGGAGAATAGCCAGGGTATGGGAGGGCCTGGCTCAGCCCAGGTGGTGGGTCTGGGGAGGGTCCCTGGAAAGAATCAGAAGCTGCATTAGACAGACCTTCCCTGCCCCTCATTTCCCAGTTCAGCCCATTTTATTGTCCCCAGCTCATCCCATGTCCCCCCTCTTATTACAGGGCCTCTTGCTCCCTCCTGAGCCCCAGGGGAGAAGTAGGAGGAGGGACAGGGAGCTTGGGGAGGACTCGCCATTCTGCTCACAGGTTTTCTGGCCCAAACTCAGCCCTGGAAGAGAGTCCCTGTCAGGTTTACACCCGAATGTCTGAGCTGATTCCCTTCTATTAGGGCCACATCTGCTCAAGCTGCCTGAGCCCTGAAGTTGCCCATGTACATGTATGTGCAGCTGCCCCATCCCCTCCTGCTGCCCCATCCCCATGCCCCACAACTGACCCAGGCAGAGAAGAGCAGGGAGGATGGACATGGTGCCATTTTCTCTGAGGACTCCTGCTCTGCAGGTAGTTGAGACCCTGGGCCTGGAGAACAGAGATGCACGGGATGTGGTGAGTCAGGGGCTGCTGCCACCCTTCTGGGTTCCCACCCCTGTGGACCCACAGCAAGGGGATGCCCCCCCCACCGGGTCTGACTCAGGGTGTTTCCATGACGAGGGCTCAGGAGGACACAAGGCACCCAGGGGACTGTCAGCCCAGATTTCAGGTCTCTCCTCACTGCCAGAACCCTCTGCCTGGTCTGTGCTCTTGTCAGAGAGAATGGGACCCAGGATCTGGTCCTCAGCCCACCCTCCACAGGCTGACTCTCAAAAAAATCCACTACTCATTGTCTCAGCCTCCCCAAAACAGCATTTACTTATTCACTGATCACCTAGTAAAGCTGAGTATTTGTGTCAGAACTAGAAATGCGCCCACAATCCAGGAGACTGATTTTCCATATCTTGAGAACTCTTCTTGGCAGAAAATGAGCATTCTGAGTTGAAAGTGGAAATGACTGTATTTTCAAAGGAGAAATGAGAAAAATGTGAGAACACCTGGGATCATGACTAGATTTTGGTTCAGGAACACCTGTTTTTTTTTTTAATTCTCACTGAAGCAGTATTCTTTCATTTGATAGACAGAAGATGGGAGATCCAGACAGACAGACATTGGTGAAGGACCCTTGATCAGTTGCATTTCATACATGCCCTGACTGGGGGTTGAACTTACAACCCTTTGGTGTGTGGGACAATACTCCAAGCAAGTAAGCTGCCAGGGCCAGGGCTGAGGGAAGGGCTGTTGAGTGAGCTGGAATCCCAGGAGGTGGGAGTGAGAATACTCTTGAGAGGAAAGAATATCATAGAGAAATCTAGAGACAAAACTGTCTGATAGCAGTAAGGGCTGGTGAGGTGGTGGCTGGTCATGGGAATACTTTATGCCACACAAGGATAATGAATTAAGTGTGTGAGACAGAGACATTTACAGGAATGAACTGGTACAGTCACACTGAGTTATGAATCTCCGATGTGCCATGTGTCACAGAGGAACTAGAGCAGTGCATTGTGTGTAAGTGATGTGTAATGGGAACAGCAATTAAACTCCAGTCCTGTGNGGCTGAGGGAAGGGCTGTTGAGTGAGCTGGAATCCCAGGAGGTGGGAGTGAGAATACTCTTGAGAGGAAAGAATATCATAGAGAAATCTAGAGACAAAACTGTCTGATAGCAGTAAGGGCTGGTGAGGTGGTGGCTGGTCATGGGAATACTTTATGCCACACAAGGATAATGAATTAAGTGTGTGAGACAGAGACATTTACAGGAATGAACTGGTACAGTCACAATGAGTTATGAATCTCCAATGTGCCGTGTGTCACAGAGGAACTAGAGCAGTGCATTGTGTGTAAGTGATGTGTAATGGGAACAGCAATTAAACTCCAGTCCTGTGTGTCCAAGAATATTAGATGAAAGGCTTCCATGGATTCACCACACAATCCATGCATGCTTTTAGCTGTCACAACACATGCAGAGAAGAGAAATAAGAAGAAACCTCAGTGTTGCTTCTAATCCTGTGCTTTTAGCTGGAAACTGGGAAGGAATTTGCTAGTTATACAGAGCTCTAAGCAAGCAGAGATGGAGGAGAACAGATGGTCCATAGGAGGTGGTGTGAGTGTGTCTCTGAGTGGAAGTGTATATGTGTGTGAGTATATATGTGTGAGTGTGTGTATGACCGTGTGTTCACAGAGTAACTGCACCCATCTGGTTGAGGGAAGCAGTAGTGAGAGCTGAGAATGGAGGGTCACAGGTGGAAGATCACAAACAGGTGTGAGTTAAGAAGAAAGAGTCTAAATTTACCCTAAAACAGTGAGGACCATGGAAAAGTTTTGAGCAGAAATGGACAGATTCTGAAAGGGTTTCAAAGACTGATGTAGCGGGTGAGCTGCAAAAGAGTGAGGACTTAGAGCTTAGAACCCAGGCAGGAGGTAGATGTGACTGCTGCTGTGGGGACATGGAGGGCGACCTTCCCTCTCTGCCTCCCCATTGACTGGAGACCCCAAGGACCCCTCATGACAGTGAACCAGTGGGAGGGGCAGGGATGAGCCTGGGGTCTGTGCAAACACTCCAGTCCCACAGGAGAGCTCAGCACTCCCTCCTGGTTCTGGAACGCAGGGGCTGCCTCTCGCACCATTTCCACCTGACTCTGTGTTTTTGTGAGATCTGGGCTCTCTCTTTCTCCATCTCCTTGTAAATTGCTTGGGTCATTTCATCCTCCTCAGATCAACTTGGTTGCTGGGTGACACTCTCCTATTCAAACTGTGGACATTGTTGAGGATGTAGGGAAAAAATGTGATTCATGGGAACTCTGTTAGAGGCAGAACAACATCCCCCCCCTTTAAATGTCAGTTGTTGCAACACCACACCCTGAATGGCTGAAGGACCCTGGAGCAGCCTGCTTCCTCTACTGCTCTCACTTCCCTCATTCAGAGCCCCGTGATACCAACCCCATCCCCACACATGTGGTCAGAATTCACTCTACTTGAGATATAGGGGGAAAGGGAACCAGACATTCAGATTTGGGTGGAGACGTTGGAGGTTTGTGAAACTGAAAAGCAGAGGCACGTTGTTCAAGGGAACAGAGGGAGGGATCAGACTCAGACCACAGCACAGGGACATGTGATCACAACAGAGATGCTCTCAAGTGCAGTGGGCAGATCCTGGTCTTTCCGTCACAGGTGCCGGGTCAGCTGGGGGAGTTGACGAAACAAGGTGAACTTCACACTCACTTTCAAATCACACACAAAATCAATCCCAGATTCACAACAGACTGAAGAGTAAACCGATTAGTTTTTTTAGCAAAAAAAATGTAGAAAATACTTTTTTTCTTTGTGGGAAGCTTTTTAAAAATCAATTTTATTGTTATTCTATTACAGTTGTCCCAAGTCTCCCCCACTCCCCCATTCTGCTCATCCCACCACCCTGCTCCCAGTCAGCTGGTACACTGCTGTCCATGTCTGTGGGTCATTCATACACGCTCTTTGATTAGTCCTTTTCTCTGTTTCCGCTATTATTTTTCTTCCCCTTCCCCTCTGGTCACTGTCAGTCTGTTCTATGTTCCCATGCTGGGGATTCTATTTTCTTCATTAGTTGATTTTGCTCATTAGATTCCTCTTATAGGTGAGATCATATGGTTTTTGTCCTTCACCAACTGATATAGCGTGATATTCTCCAGGTCCATCCGTGCTGTTGTGAAGAGTAGAGTTTCTTTCTTTCTTTCTTTCTTTCTTTCTTTCTTTCTTTCTTTCTTTCTTTCTTTCTTTCTTTCTTTCCTTCCTTCCTTCCTTCCTTCCTTCCTTCCTTCTCTCTCTCTCTCTCTCTCTCTCTCTCTCCTGTGTATTATTCCACTGTGTAAATGTTTCACTTACTTGGTCCACTCATTTACTGGTGGGCACTTGGGCTTTTTTCAGCACTTGACTATTCTCAGTAGTGCTGCTAGGAACATAGGGGTGCATAATTTCCTTTGAATTGGAGGTTCGGGATTCTTAGGTATATTCTCATGGGAGTGGGGGGTGTGTGTGGGACGGGTGGAGGAGGGCCAAGGAGCATAACTTGCAACCACTGTAATAAACCCACCATAAAACATTGACACAAAGAAACAGCAGAAAAGAGAGAGCAAGGCGTGTTTGATGGTTCTGCAGCTGTCCACGACCCAGTGCTGAATTCTACACCACCGGTGGGGATTCACATACAAAATAGCACAGAATCAGGGAAGATGTGGATGGCCCATGGTTTTGAGGAAAACTTCCTAGATACACGTGCACATTTCTGTTCAAAGCTGGACTCAGTCTGGGCTCGGTCCAGCAGGATCTCTGGACAGTAGATGAGCCATCCTGACTTGGGGATTCTGTGATGACGCTTGTGAATTTACTTTGTAGTATCAGGTTTGTGCTGTTATTACATTAGGAAAAGGGGTAAAGTCTCTGTGGACAATGCTATAGCAGAGCTTTTGATGATTTCTTATTTAGTTATTAAAGTGAAGACAAAGTGACAAGATGTGGTGGGCAAGGTCCCCACACCACAGTCTGTACTGGGCGCAAGGTGCCTGTCATGCAGGAAGAGGACCAGCTCTGCTCACCCTAAAAATAGCAGGTGCTGAGGGACTGACCTGAGTCACGTTGCTCAACACCCCACATGTTCAAAGTGTTGTGCTTAGTTTTCCTGAACCTCACAATCACATATGGATTTACATAGCTTGCTACCATTTGAAAGTCATAGTCACTATTCTGTTTATAATATTCTTTATTTCTGGGCCAAGCTAATCTATGAAATGGTTAACGATATGAAACTATTTTCAGAAGAAATATGAAATTTGTCTCCCACTTCATATTTATTAAATCTAGAACCACTTGCATATTTTGTACTCTGCTACAAAAAAACCACTCCCCCCCCCCAAAATACCAGTTAACCAGACTGTTTGATTCTGCATTTTTAGAAGAGAAGAAAACTTGCAAGGTCTTGTTTTAGATGAAATCATTTGTTGTGTATGAGTGAAAACTGTGTTCCTTCTTTCTCTATGAAGAGAGCAGAAGAGAGAGAGAGAGAGAAAGAGAAGAAAAAGGAAAGGAAGGGAAAGGGAAGGAAAGAGAGCTTGGTAAAATTGTTCTAATAAATTACCGTTAACTGCACAGCTTCACACAACAGGAATTTTATATTCTTTCAGAACTGGAGGCCAGAGAGATGACTGACAGATGGAGAAAGATGGATGGATCGATAGGTAGGTAAATAATAGAGAAATAGGTAGAGAGAGAGAGAGAAAGAGACAGATACACAGACACACAGATAGTAGATAAAGGAATATATAGGTAGAGACTCACCAACTCTCCATTTGCTGTTGTGACAGTTCATCGCATTTTGCCTGTTGTAGGTGTTTCCTACAACAGACTGTTGGGAGAGGTGGGAGTACTGAGAGGAGAAGGGCAAGGGGGAACGTGGTGGGGTAGCTATAATAGAGTAACAATTAAAAAAAAGCAAACAAGAAGCCTAAAAATGGATTTAATTTTATCCAGGTTGATTGGCATATAACTAACATATAACACTGTGTGAGTGTAAGGTGTGCAGTGGGTTGATTGTATACATTTATACGTTGCCTTGTGATACCATTTTAGCTTTAGCTAGCAATAGAATCGGGAAGTCACATCACTGCCATTTACTTTGTGTGGTGAGAACATTTCACACACACGGTCGCGGCCCCTTTCCCGTACGTGACAGTCTTGTTAACCATAATCACCAGGCTGTCCGTGAGACCTCCCAGAACGTGCTAATCTCACAATGGAAAGGCGATGCTCTCTGATCAACATCCCCACTCCCCGTGGTCACCGCCAGTCCACCCTCTGTTCCTACACATTCGGCTCCTATAGATTCCACATATATGTGAGATCCTGCAGTATTGATCTCTCTCTCTACGATCTGGCCAGGTTAACAAAATGTCCTCAAGATCCATTCATTCATGTTGTCTCAAATGGCAGGATTGTTTTCTTTACTTTTATGGGTGACACTGTTGCAGATGTCTCCATTTCAGCACCCCACATTTACCCAGCTCCACGGAGCCCCCAGCCCATCTCCTCTGGCCCTCATTGCACTGCTGTCTGTGTCTGTGGCTCATGCTTGTATGTGCTTTGTCTAGTCCCTTCACCTGCCTTCATCCGGCCCCTCCTCCTTCCCCTCTGCCTGCTGTCTGCCTGCTCCAATGTGTCCATGCCTATGCTCCCATTTTGTTCTTTCTCGTGGTGGAATAAAATTCCATTGGGTATAAGTATATGTACATATATGTATATAATCATGATGAAAAATGGTTATTTTGAGAGGCAGTCCTCCACTCGGCTGTCCCTTCAAAATCCAAGTGAGGGCAGTTCTGAGGAAATTGGACCCATGGCACCTGATGTAGACGGGAAGGGTAACGGGGTTGGAAAGGGGGGTGGGATCAGTTTGTATTCATCTTTCCAGGGTCACATCTAATTTAGCCCCCTTTTAAAAATGGATTGATTCCTGGTTAACTTCTGTGAACTGAGGAGATTAGGACTCCATAATGTCCATCGGGTCATGTAGTGATTGGGAAGGTCATTTTATCACATGAAACGGGAAGAGAGCATGAGGTTTAGATGTGTGAACCCCAATGGGTATGTGGGAAGGACCCTCATGGCACAGGGGTGAGAGAAGAAGGGGGTTGTTACAGGGAGTCAGCAAAGAGAATGGGAGAGAAAACAGACATTTAAAGGAGGAAGAGTCCTGCACAGGGAGCACTCAGACACTCCCTGCACCCAAAGCTTATTCGCTCCCCTGGACACATCAGCAGTTTCCTAACCTGTGGTCCAGACTGTTCTTCATCACCTCCTGGGTCATCAGATGGGCTCCACGGCTCCCTCACTCTGAACAGTGTCCTGTCCCCTCTGTGTTCACATCCTGGCAGCAGCCTGGGCCATTCTCTCACTATCTTGAGCCTGAAGCAGCAGCAGCCCGAGGCCCACCAGGACCAATCCAGCCATGCACATGCAGGTGAGATTCCCCACGGTGTAGTCTTGGAGGTAGGAGTTTATGAAATAGAGAGACAGAAGTCACCGTGGTCAGGCAGACCAAGGATCCTGGATATCCACCCAGGACACCTGCCCCCATCAGGCAGGATGTGACCCTCTGCACCCCGCACCTTAACTGAGAGTTTCTCCCACTCCCCACTCCTGGGGTCTGACTTGTTCTGTGATGGACTGATGGTGTCGGCTACCCCTGAGGGTCATGAGATGAGGGTGTGAGTGAGGACTTGGGGAGACAGGAGCTTCCCCCCTGGGGTCTGTGCTCCCCAATACCCCACTTCTCAGACTGTAAGTTTCACACGGTCATGTCATGAGCCCAGACATGACTCTACCAGGTCCCTGTCTGCCATGTCCAGCTCCGCCAACCATGCTGTCTGACAAAGTCCGAGCGTGGGGAGGACAACTTCAAAGAAGCGTGTTCCGGCCTGGCGGACGTGGCATGAATGGATATGTGGTGTTGATTTTAATCTTGCTGTNCTGCACCCAGCACCTTAACTGAGAGTTTCTCCCACTCCCCACTCCTGGGGTCTGACTTGTTCTGTGATGGACTGATGGTGTCGGCTGACCCTGAGGGTCATGAGATGAGGGTGTGAGTGAGGACTTGGGGAGACAGGAGCTTCCCCCCTGGGGTCTGTGCTCCCCAATACCCCACTTCTCAGACTGTAAGTTTCACACAGTCATGTCATGAGCCCAGACATGACTCTACCAGGTCCCTGTCTGCCATGTCCAGCTCCGCCAACCATGCTGTCTGACAAAGTCCAAGCGTGGGGAGGGCGACTTCAAAGAAGCGTGTTCCGGCCTGGCAGGCGTGGCATGAATGGATATATGGTGTTGATTTTAATCTTGCTGTCTCTTGGTGTTCTAACCTTTACCTTTCTGATAATTTGGAATCTCCTAGAAATGCTGACCATTCTCAGAGCTGAACAGCAACTCGGTCAGGCTGAGAACAATATCACCTTGGCCTTTCCCCAAAATAACACCTCCTCTGACACCCCAAAGGAGAAAGGGCCCATGATGTCCAGTGAATTCAGGGGAAATAACACCTCCTTCCCTGACCTGATTAAGCAACTGTAGGATAAGATGATATCAGCTAGTAGGGGGCCTGGAATACCCAAGGCAGCCCCTTAAGTAAGTCCCAAGGCAAATCCCCTCTAATGAAATAGCCCCTGAATGTCTAAAGTTGTTGAAATAACAGCCCCCCCTTTACCTAGAATAGGAATATATATCAATTAGAATTAGACAGACAAAGAAACAGGAGAAGCTAGTAAGCTATTAAGCATACAGAAAATAGTTACTAGGGAAACAGAGTTTATAATACACAGAGAAATATTTTAGGCAGAGAGATAGATAGCTAAGTTAGACATCACAAAGGCTTATGAGTTTCCTAACCTCTGCTCAATCTAGTGTATCCTTTTGCCCCATGTTGAATTCTAAGACCTTTAATAAACAATAAGATATTCGAACTCTGTACATAGAGCTATTTCAAATTGTCTGATTAATGGTTCTCCTGGTCAAAACAACTTTCATTTAACATAACTGAAACTATGGGAACTTTTGTACTTTTCCTGGTTACCTTTGTATTGATTTTTTCTGCTTAACTGATCATGCTATGCACCTGTAAATATTAATCACTACCCGAAATGAAAATATAAAAACCTGCTTGTACTTGCACTAAACGGAACAGAGCTTCACTGTCCTTTGAGGCGTGTTGTCATCTGTTACTCATCGCCGATGCCTTACCCACCTTTCAGGAATCCCTGGACCCTGCTGTGGCTGGACGGCGGCCCCTGTCTCCTCACTGGACCATCTCAGCCTGCCTGGCATCTCTGGATTCAGAACTTGTTCTGAGTCCCTTCAATAGGAGCTGTACCCGAGGGTTCAGGATGAGGGATGAAAACGGTCTCCACTCAGAAATGAGTAAGAGCCGTGTGTTCTGCATTTAGTGGGAGGCACAGAACTCATGAACTTATTCGCCTACAGCTGAGAGACCCCAGGAACTGAACAGCTGGGGACCCAGGGTGCATGAGGGAGGGGCTGGTGTCAGAGGCTCCTGAGTGTCCTGCCGGTGGAAGCCCCCTGGTCCCCACATTTATTACTGTCTCAGACTCTCCAGGGACAGGGCCTCGGGCTGAGGAGCCCCCAGAACTAGTTGCTGGAGGGGGAGCAGGCACAGCCTGACTTCCTCTGTCTCCAGGGGTTCCCATTAAAGACACAGCGTGGCTGTCAGGGTGGTTGAACTTGGCTCGCAGGGCTGCTGTCACTTGCCCTGGTTCACAGCCCATCAACATGACCTCAGTGACCATATTCTCAGAGGACTGACCTGTCATAAGTGCCTTGTTGCATCCTCAATAAGGTTTGACGGGGAAGAATGTCCAGATGTCCTGTCTATTGATGGGAGAACCCACTGATTCTCCTGCTTGGTGGCACCAGCAGGTGCAGGATCAGAAGATGCTGTGGTGGACGCTGGAGGGACAAATGCAGGAGCTGGAGTGTGAGTTGGAGCCAGAAAGGGGCTGAGGTGGGACCTGCCCCACAGCTGGGGCTGTGCAGGAGCAAACTGCTCTGGGGACGGCTGCTGGGCGTGGCCTGTAGATGGGCATAGCCTGTAGATGGGTGGGGCCTGTGGTTGGGCGGGGCCCGGGCTGGCCAAACTCACAAGCGTGGGAAGGTATGGCGAGGTTGTGGGCGGGCTCAGCTCCACAGTGAGTGTTTGTCCGAGGCTCAGTTACGGGCAAAACGTCTTCAAGTTATTATCTTTAAGCATTATTTCCTTTATAAAGCTTTTGAAAGGTGCTTTGATAAATGATACAAAATTTCTGTTATTTCTGAAGAGTTTTTTCACTATGAATTCGTGCCGTATTTCAATAAAAGTTTTGCGTCTGTTGATATCTTTTTTTTTATTTTGAATTCTACCAATTGATTTTTTAAAAATATGAAACCAACCATGCATTCCTGAAACCAGATACCTGTCTTGTCGGGAGGGATGACACAGTTTTTTCTTTGATGCATCTTGGTGATGTTTTGTTTAGGACTCTGCACATGAGTGCACGCGAGAGAGCTTCCCCTGAGGTTCCCTCTTGGTAGTTCCCTCGTTTGGTTTCATTATCAATTTATTTCTGGCCTGATACACTCTATTGCGGGCTGTGCCTTCTTCCTTTATTGTCAGGAGAAATGCGTGTAGGGCTGTTGTGTGTATGTTTGTATATCTAAGTGTACATGTCCGTGTGTTTCATACATGCATACGTGTTCAGAAGCATTTACCAGTGAAGTTTTTCAGGCTCTGAGTTCACTTTGTAGGAAAAAATTTTTAAATATATTTTATTGATTATGCTATTACAACTGTCCCATTTCCCCCCTCCATTCCCCTCCACCCTGAAGACCCTCTCCCACCCACCTTCCCCCCTTTAGTTCATGTCACAAGTTCTTTAGATTCTACATTTCCCATACTATTCTTGCCCTCCCCCTGTCTATTTTCTACCTACCATCTATGCTACTTATTCTCTGTACCTTCTCTCCTCTCCTCCTCCCACTCCCCTGTTGCTAACCTTCCATGTCATCTCTATTTCTGTGGTTCCGCTCCTGTTTTAGATGTCCACTTAGTTTGCTTTTGTTTCAGATGTTGTTGTTAATAAGTTTGCTGTCCATTCACTGTTCATATTTTTTATCTTCTTTTTCTTGGATAAGTCCCTTTAACATTTCATATAATAAGGGCTTGGTGATGATGAACTCCTTGAACTTAACCTCATCTGAGAAGCACTTTATCTGTCTTTCCATTCTAAATGAAAGCTTTGCTGGATAGAGTAATCTTGGATGTAGGTGCTTGTCTTTCGTGACTTGGAATACTTCTTTCCAGCCCCTTAGTTGGAAAGAAGTTCAATTATAGTTCAATTTTCTGTCTGTTCTGGTTGTGTTTTTGTGTTTTTGTTGCCTGTAAGGTCTCTTTTGAGAAATCCACTGACAGTCTGATGGGAACTCCTTGGTAGGTGACTGGCCCCTTATCTCTTGCTGCTTCTAGGATTCTCTGCTTCATTTTAATCTTGGCTAATGTAATTATGATGTGCCTTGGTGTGTTCCTCCTTGGGTCCAACTTCTTTGGGTCTCTCTGAGCTTTCTGGACTTCCTGGAAGTGTGTTTCCTTTGCCAGATTGGGGAAGTTCTCCTCTATTATTTGTTCAAATAAGTTTTCCACTTGTCACTCTTCCTCTTCCCCTTCTGGTACCCTCATAGTTCGGATGTTGGAACATTTAAAGATATCCTGGAAGTTCCTAAGCCTCTCCTCATTTTTCTGAATTCTTGTTTCTTCATTCTTTTCTGTTTGGTTGTTTCTTCCTTCTGGTCCACTCCATTGATTTGAAGCCCAGTTTCCTTCTCATCACTATTGGTTCCCTGTGCATTTTGCTTCATTTCACTTAGTGTAGCCTTCATTTTTTCATCTAATTTGCAACTAAAATTAACCAGTTCTGTTAGCATCCTGATCACCAGTGTTTTGAACTGTGCATCTGATAGGTTGGTTATCTCTTTGTTGCTTAGTTGTATTTGCTGTGGAGCTTTGATCTGTTCTTCCATTTGGTCCATATATATATATTTTTTTGTCCTATTGTTCCTGTTAGGTATGAGGGGCAGAGCCTTAGGTGTGCACCTGGGAGGGGTAACCCATGTTGCTGGGGGCAGGGTCAGAGAGGGAGCAATGGTGCTTCTTCCACGTTTTCTCAGATTTCAGTCCCCTCTGCCACTTCCCACAAGCTGGCACCTTTTCAATGGGTGCTTTTAGGCTTTATTTCCTGCCCCTGGGACCCTGGGTTGCACTGTGTGTCTTGCTGCCCATTTTTGCTTAGGTGTTCACTAGGGCGGGGCAACCCAGTCACTGGGTTGTGACACTGTGTGGAGGTGGGGTCAGAGAGGGAGCAATGGTGCTTGTTCCATGCTCTCTCAAACTTTGGTCCCCTCTGCTGCTTCCCATAAGCAAATTGGGCCCTTCTGGTTCTGGTTCCCAGGTGGATAGGCTTATGTATGTTCTAGGACCCTGTGGGTCTCTCCAACAAACTCTCCTGTGAGGCTGGGAGTCTTTCCCAATGCCTCAACCCCTGAAAGTTTTTTCAATCAGTGCTTTTAGGCTTTATTTCCCTGCACTGGGGCCCTGGGTTGAATGGTCTGTCTCACTGCCCATGTTTCTGCCTGGTTTATCTGCGCATGAATGTGTGACCGCAGTCAGCCAACCACCTTGCGGATCTCACTGGGATTGCTCATTTCCTCCCCACACCTGGTTCTGCCAACCACCGCCTCTTCCTGCTGGGACTCCTCTCCACCAACTACTGACTTTGCCCCTATTACTGGTCTGCATGAATGGTTCGCTGTTGCGGGACTTTAGTATAGTTCAATTTTCTGTCTGTTCTGGTTGTGTTTTTGTTTCTACATTTTTGTTGTCCTTAAGTTTGGTTGTGTGAGGAGGTACAGTATTTCCACCTACACTTCCATCTTGGCCAGAAGTGCAGGAAAATTTTTAATTACAAGGTCAATATAGTTAGTACATAAGACAGGGCAGAGTTTCAGATCTCACCCACGTGGGAGTGAAGTCGTACAGGCCTTGTGCTATGTGGTGTGACTTACCCCACGTAGCATGACAAGCTCACGGTGCCTCCGGGTTGACGCACTGACGGGATTTTGTCTCTGTGACCGAGTGACACTCTGTTGCCCAGGTTGCCACAGCTTCATCTCAGCACGTGTGGGAGGACACTTAGGTGGTGTCTGTGTCTTTTCCTTTTTCTTCTCTAAGATGTTCCTTCATGGTTGTTAATGTTCCAGTTTGTAGAACTCATGTGTAATATTTACATGAGCATTCATTGAAAGCATTCTCTCCCTCCCATTTTGGTTCTAAATTCACATGTTGATGCTTGAGAAATCTGTTACTTTGATTCCAAAGTGTAGGGATAGTACTTATCTGTGATTGCAGAATCAGGGGACTCTCAGAGGGTTCCAGAAGCTGCTGGGGGCCCATGTCGGGTCACCAGCCTGGCTAGGGCCACTAGTGAGTGTCCTTAGGGGCAGCTCCTGTGCCTTCTGGGGTCCTTGTAAGCCCCCTTTCTGGACCGTGGGGTCTGGGCCCTTCCTGGGCTAGTGGACGGCCAGAGCAGCGTACACACTGGGCTCATCTGGGGGCTGCTCTGATGAGGAGGAAGGGGGTGCACTTGCCTCCTGTCTGAGGCCCAAGTGGGTCAGCTGGGCATAGGTCACATCCTGGGGGCCAGCAGAGGCAGCAGCCTGGAGCAGGGGGACAGTGAGAGGGGTGAAAGGGGGCTGGGGTTGGGGAAGCCTGGGGCCTGGGGAGGATGGCACCCACCTGACTGTCCATCTGTCTGTCCTCTTCTGTTTGTCTGCCCTTTGTGTCCAGAAATTCCTCTGACAGGGGGGAAGGCGAAGGGGCCATTCCCTGCCTAAGTCTTGATCTTGAGCGGGTCACCAGGGCATAGGTCACTCCCTGGGGGTCATCATGGGTTGTGTTCTGCTGCAGAGAGACAGAACCAGCGTGTCCTTGATCCCATGGTTGAAACCCTCCAGTCACGTGTCCACATGGTGTCAGAGGGACAACTAAACTTCAGACCAGCTGAGGTCACTCTCCTGATGGAGTCTGAAGGGACTCCCTGAGCCTTGGGGCTCCTGGTGCTTCTGCAGATCTGACTCTTGACCTAATGCTCTGTCTCTTGCTCATTTGGCTCCAGCCACAGGGCCCATCTGGCTGAAGCAGCAGGTCCTGCCTCAGGACCTTTGCACCTGCTGTTTTCTCTGATCTCCCCTCTCACTACACACTCCACCTCCTGCTCTTGCTTCATTCTCCTTCACAGCACTTGGTTCTCCAGGACACCTGTTTGTATGTATCTCCCTTACCCACAGGTGAACTTCAGGAGCATGGGGACAGGGCTGCACTGGGGCAGTGACATGGAGCCGGTAACCAGTGAGCTCCCGTCACAGCTGCTACATGAATGAGTGATGGGACCTTGGGACCTGCAGGTCATTCAGTCATTCGTGTCTCCTCCTGAGATGTGGGGCTGTACAAGGTCAGACAGAGGATGAGGGGCCAGCACAGGGGACCACCCAGCAGGGGTCACAGGAAAGCTGGGGGAGTGAGTCACAGCAGGACAACCTGGTGCCCAGAAGGGCAGGTCAGTGTGGATGCTGCTGAGAACCAGGGGAGGTGAGGACAGGGAAGTGGTCACTGCAGTGAACTGGGGAACAGGAAGGTCCTTGGTGGCCTGGACAGGAGCAGGGGTCTCACCTGAGGGTCCAACTCCAGGCCCTCCCCAGGCTGTGGGTTCTTCATGGCAGCATCTGGAGGGGAAGAACAGAGTGTATGTCCAGGCAGGATCCCCAAGATCTCAGGGCTACAGACCTGCCTGCTCCCAGATGGGCCACTAACTGAGGAGTGAGGTGAGGGGCCAGGTCAGGCTGTGTGGATTTTAGGTTCCTCTCACCTCTGACCCTGCCCGCTTCCAGGCTGTTCCCTTCCCTGTCACCTCCTGAACTCTCTGTGACCACCCCTGAGGGCAGCTGTCCCTTCCTCTTTCACAGGGGCTCTTCCTGGGCATCTGCAGCTGGGCTGGAGGACAGATGGTCTCAGTCCTGGGAGGGCAAGGACCCCTCCTCTTTTATTCAATAGGAAAGAAGGAAACTGGAACACACTTGTGTGAATGTTTCATATCTGAGGATATTGGAGACGATGAAAGATTACCTTAAATTAGCACACAAGTTCTGACATTGAGTGTTTACTTTCTAGATTTTCTGATGTGAGATTCTGGGGGAATCTGTTTCTCAGATGACCTTCCCCATCTACTTGTTTCCTGCGACAGGTGCTCCGAGCCCCTTTCTCCTGTGACCCAGATCACGCTGTTCCCTACTTACCCAAAGTCCTGCCTTTGCTTCGATGCCAGTGTCGAAGGAGGAGGAAGAGGAGGAGGAGGAAGAGCAGCAGGACAAGGGCCACTGAGACTCCAATCAGCACATTCCAGTACCATTGGAGACCTTGGGCTGGAGTGACGTCATGAATGAGCCAAAGGTGTCATTTAATGAGCACATACTGTGTGCGAGGCATGTGCTGGGGTCTGTCATTCACAGCCCTCATCCACCAGCCCTCATCCACCACCCAGTCCACTGGGGCTCCGAGGGGTTAGCACCTGTCCCAGGTCAGCCAGCCTGGCCAGGGCAGGGCTGGGATTAGACCCTGGGACCTGGGTTCCCTTTGCTGTCCTCCTGCTGCCCCCAGGTGGTCCCCAGCTCTGAGCTCTGGGCTCCTCACCTGCTGGGGGCCTGTCTTGTCTCACCTGGAGCGGAGAGTCCTTGTTTTTTACCTGCTCCCCAGCACAGCAGGACGCCATAGGGACAGAGGCACGGGGTGAACCCTGACACCCCCTTGGGAAGGTTAGCCTGGGCTCAGGCTCTCCCTTCCTGAGTTCCTGAGACCCCTTATGTCACTTACATCACGGCAGGCCTGTGAGCAGGAGGGAACCAGGGATGGACAGACATGAACCCGACACTCAGAGAAGAGAAGGGACCACCCAGCCCCACAGCAGGGGCAGCAGAGCCGGGACCTGGACCAGGCCTGACTCCAACCCTTGTTCCCTGCCCTGAGCTGAGTCTGAGCTGAGGGAAAGGACCTGGGTGTCTCAGACCCTTTTCCTGTGTGTCCCACTTTGTATATTTTCTTCATCCCTGCTACAGAGGAGACAGTCCTCATAACATCATGTCCTGGGGGGGGCTTCCCTCTGAGGCCCCCCCCCCTTTTCAGGAAGTCTGAGCCAGAACTGAAAGAAAATCAAAGCTCTGGGCCACGACTCTCTCCTTTTACCCTTGGAGACACTGAGGCACAGAAAGAAGAAGGGAGTGTCCAAGTCAGAGCCTCCAGGGGTGCCTGAACTTGCACAGGACTCAGCTCCTGTCCCCGTGGACACACCCGCCACCTCCCCACAGAGACCCTCTCTTACTGCTGGCCTGGCTCGGTGGCGGAGGGAAGGGACAGACCCTCAGAGCCTCCTGAGAATCAGGATCGGAGGTGAAGGTTGTGTGTGGTCATCTCCCCACTTGGGTTTGCCTACTCCTGCCCTGGGTGCGACCACCATATCTCCCTCTGCCACAACCAAACCCCATGTCACCTGCCTACCTCCCAGCCCTGGAGGCCCCACAATCACCCAGAATCACTGCCTGGCCCCCACACCCCATCAGAGGACAGGCGTGCCAGAGTGGGTGACCTGGTTCTCTGTGGGAGCAAGGCCTCTGCCTGTCACCGTGCTTGTCTCGGCCTCTTAGTCTCTGGGAGAAGGAGGGGGATCAGGATGGGTGCCCCTGGCCTTTCTTCCTTTTGCTCAGCCTGAGGCCTCTCCAGCCTCCCTGGGCCCTGGAACCTGTCTGGGCTGCAGGGATGGGGATGAATTTGAGGCAGGGGTGGGGTGACTCTGGAGTTTTGATCCCACTGGGAGGTGAGAGTCCCCTCAGTCTGACCATCAGTTGGAGACCACCTCACTCTGAATGGAGCCTAAAGTTCACCTGGGGGACAGAGTGCTGAACTGACCATGAGGACATGAAGGAAGGGGCTGGGGCTCCTCACCTGAGACCAGAAGCTCCAGGGGGTCACTGGGCTCTGACAGCTGGAAGGGGGAGGAGCTGAGTGAGCTGTAGCACCTGTAGGTCCCTTGGTGGCCCCAGGTCACAGGGCTGATGGTGAAGTTGGCCTGAGAGGGGGCCGCTGTGTCCTGCAGACGAAGCTGCTGGGGAGGGTCCAGGGACCCCTCCCTGTGCAGGTGGAAGGTGTCAGCCCTGACCTCAGATCGACACTGCAGGGTCAAGTTCGCTCCCCAGGGCACTGAGGGCCCTGGCTGGACTGAGAGGGCGGGTTTCCTGTCCATTCCTAGAGAGAGGAGGGCTGTGATGTGCAGAGAGTCACCCCTCCCCCCAAGCCTTTGACCCTGAGCTGAGGGACCCTGTCCTTCCCCAGGGACACTGTCTGTGACCCCTGTCAGCTCCTCTCAGTCCCTCTGAGTGGGTGTCTTTTTTCTTCAGGGCCCTCACTCCCCTTTATCACTCCCTCCCCTGGACCTCAGCCTCGCTCAGCCTCTGCTCCAGGACTCTCTCCTGGACACCATCACCTGTGACCTCGAGGTGCAGAGGGGCACTGGGCTGTGACCACACATTGGGGTTGGAGCTGGAGGAACCACAGCATCTGTAGGTCCCCCCATGCGAGGAGCTCACGGGGCCCACAGGGAACACAGCCTGCCACCTGCTAGCATAGGATCTCGGTTATGATTTCATGTGTTTTGTGGGGGGCTCAGTTCCTCCCTCTTTCAGCAGGTGGAACATGTCCAGTGTGGACCCTGAGGGGCACAAGAGGGACACGTTCCCTCCTGAGGTCACCACCGGGCCTGGGTGGGCTGAGAGGGAGGGTGCGCTGTGCTCTCCTGAGGGAGAAGGAGGATCTGAGTTAGAGGGGCCCATCACCCCACTTTCCCCAGGTGTGTGCTGAGAGGGGTGAGGCCCCATAAAGCCCCAGCTGTCCCCTTCATCCTCTGAGGAGGAGCCCACAGTGGGGAGGAGACCCGGGTTCCCCCTTACCTGTCAGCACCAGGAGCAGGGGCTCACTCCTCTCAGACAGCATGTCCCCAGTGCTGTACTCACACTGGTACAGCCCTGTGTGCTGTGAGCTCACGGACTGAATGAGAAACCCGATCTTGTTGCTGGAGGCCTGTGGGACACTCGTATCCAAGGGCTCAGAACTCCTCTCTTTATACAGACTGTAGCCATTCGCCTGCAGAGACCCCTGACACCAGATGGTCACAGGGCTCCCCTTGCTGATGATGGGGCCTGGGTCAGCCCAGATGGAGGGTTTGGGGAGAACTGCTGAAAAGGAATCAGACCTGCAGGGTCAGGAGTGAGCTTATCCTATTTGTGTCCCCAGCTGTCACTCCAAGCCCCCTCCCACATAGGTCACCACCATCCCAGACCCACTGTGTGTCCCCCAGCTGCCCAGGGGCATCATTGTGCTGAGGCAGGATCTCTGGGGGGAGGACTCACCTGCCTGGACCTGGTGCAATAGGCCCCAACACAGCCCTGGAAGAGAGGCCCTGTGAGATTTTCCTTCGCCCACACACAGAAGCTCCAGGCCTGCTCTGGGCCCCTGCTGAGCTGATACCTTCTCTCCTTAGAGTCTCTGCCCCCACTGAGCCTCCTGGGTCCTGGGGCCCTTTGGAGAGGGAACCTGGGAGCAAAGGGGACTCACCCCTCTCTTTCTCCAGAACTCACCAAGGCCCAGAAGGACAACGAGGGTTGGGGTCATGACGCGTCTCTGAGTGGTGCAGATGATGTATGGAGTCCAGAGCCAACAGGACAGATGAACACAGGATGTGACAAGATTCTGGCTCTGTGTGACAAGTCACAGTTTCTTCCTCAGCCCTCAGCCACCTGCCCTCCCTGAGGGGTGGTGCAGGAGACAGAAGGTTCTGGCACCGTGGAGACCAGATCCGAGTCAGCAGACCCCACACGTCCTGCACCCACCTCATGTGGCACCCAGATCCAGAGGGTGGCACCTGTCCTGGAACACGAGGGAAGAGGACTCTGGGCAGGACTCAGAAGCAGCCTAGCTCCTGTCATACTTCTGATTCTGCCTGTTTTACAGCCCATGAAACTGTGGGCAATTCACTTCCTTTTCCTGAGACAACGTAAATGCAAAGTTTCTTCCGGCCTTTCTCCATCCCGGAAACTGTCCAACATTTCCTGAGCAGGTGCCCAGTCCAGGCATCAAGTTCACTGGGGAAGGTGACCGACTCCTCCCCTGGACACACCCAGTGCTGGTTAGTGACACCAGACAGTACAAATATGTAGGCAATGGATGATGTGAGTGTTGTGTTGGTAAGTTTCAGAGGAGGAGGAAAATGGAGCACAGAGAGACTCCATAACAGGTGGACGCCATGGAGTGTGGGGACCTGCAGGTGAGGGAGGGATCAGACACACCAGGGGTCAGCCCAGGAGGGTCAGAGGACCCTTGACCAGGAAGAGGCTGATTATTGTCAGAGCTGTGAGTCACCAGGCTGTGCTGGGCCCCTGCTCCCTGGGGCCCCTGCTCCCTGCAGGGATTGATCTCTCAGGAACGGGAACACTTTTCAGTAAAGGAATGTGTGAGCAGGTTGCTGCTTTGAGAAGATGACGTTCTGTGGGAATAGGCTGCAGGAGTGAGGACTGGATGATAAACTGGGATAAAACTCCAGCCCTCATCTAACACGAGGTAATGAGCTGATCAGTACTCCGTGTGGTTTATGAGAATTTCTCACAAAACCCAACACACATTCCCAAACACAAACATCATGGATGCTGAGCGAGAAAATGTGGGAATATTTCTCTGTCATTACCTCAGTCTAGGAGGTGTTTAGAGTGTGCTCTGTTCTGTTGGGCTCAGGGGGTGCCCATGACAGGCCCAGTGTGGCCATGAGTCTGGGGAGGGGAGGTGGGCACCGGGAAGGGTCTGCTTTGTAGGACCAGTTGGCTCTGCTTGGGGTGGAGAGGTCAGCTCAGCCTCATCTCCAACAACAAGGACCAGCAGGTGCCCCCACTTGGCTGGTCTGGAGTGAGGTGGGGACCTGTGGCAAGACTTTGTGCAGGGAGAGTCTGTGACAGGTAAGTTCAGGTGCATGGGAGTGAAACCCCTCAGCTGGGAGTGAGGGTCCTCAGGGAACCAGAGAGGAGGCTGATGACGTCACACCCACACAATGTCCTGGGTCTTCATGTGAGTGTGACTGTGGAGGGGAAGTGCATCCCACAAACAGGGTCTCAGGGTCAGAGCTGTGGGTGTGTTAATCCTTTCGGGGGAAGAGAAGAAAGAGCTGAGGGCACGTCTGTGCTCTGCCTGGGTGGCCTGGGATGCCAATGGAGCTGTCTCCAGACCACCCCAGTGAGGGGCACAGGGGTGGGGAGAGGATGACAACATGGTCACCTGACCCACTGCAAGAGCCACCTGCCCTCCTGGCCATGTGTGTGGTTTGGACTCTCCCCCCACCCCATTTCCCCTCTCTGACTTCCTCATCTCTGTGAGCAGGAGACCTTCTCTCCATCTGTCCCATCCAGGCCCCTGAGTATGTCTGCCTCCTCACTGCCCTGCTCTGTGAGGGTAGCCCTGCAGCTGACACTGGTCACTCCATCTCCAGGTGCTGGGCAGTAGCAGCAGTTGCAGACAATTCAGAGATTTTAATCTAAGATGAGGGGAAACATTATTGACTGTTTGTTCAGAGCCAGTCCCGTCCCGTCTCCCTTGGCCCTCATTGCAGACAAGGGTGGAAGCTCAGCTCTCACAGGTGTTGTGAGGAGCAGCAGAGCCTGAGACATGGAGAGGCTCCATCTGTGTCATTTCTGGGCCAGATTAAGACATGGGCTTGAGAGACTTGTGGGAGGAAGGGCTACCCGAAAGCTGCATACTTATCCCCCAAACCCTCAGGGGGCATCAGAAGCTACAGGGCATCCCTGGGTGAATGGCAGGTGAGCCCAGACTGAGGGGAGACAGGAAGGACACTGCTCGTCCTGGATCCTGGACTCACCACACTCAGGAGTGAGGGTGGGAATCCCACCAGGAGCTGAGCCTGAGCCCTGGGCACTGAGGGCATCTCAGTCCTGGTGGGAGTCCCGCCTCCCATGAAACTGCCTGGGGAAGTGGGGCCACTTCTGAGGTAAAAAGGATCCACAGGGAGCCATGGGGACTGAGTTGCATTTCTTTATATTGATGTAAAATTCATATAACATAAAACTGAACCTTTAAAAGTATGTAACAGTGGAGTTTAGTAAATTCCCAAGTTGGACCATCACTTGCATGTGGTTTGAAGAGATTCTCATGATGTCAAAATAAAACACAAAGCCTCCAGGCTCCCATCTCTCCTCCTCGTCAGCCCCCGACCAGCCCACCTGACTCCCGTCTCTGTGGGTGTCCTCCTCCTGGACACTTCACACAAACGCAGTCACAGAAGACGTGATCTTTTCTGTGTGGCTCCTGTCACTCAGCTGCAGACTGTTGACGTTCACCCACCAGGTAGCAGGTGTCAGTATTTTTTTTTTATTGCTTAAAAACCCTCCCGGGTGATGAAGACACCACATTTGTTTGTGTGAGTGGGATCCAGCATGGAGGGGTGTGTGGCTGGGAACCCAGACCAGCCATGTGGGGCGGCCCCTCCTGTCACAGGGGGGAGAACAGAAGGACAGTCAAGGGGAGTGGGTGAGGATGAGGAGGGGCAGCCCCACGGTGGGAAGGAGGAGGGGTCTCCACAGGAGCTCGGCTCACGTTTCCTGTCCCCAAACCTCGTCTGCCCTGTCTGCTCCCCCGGACAAGTCAGCAGACAGTTTCCCCACCTGTGGTCAGACTGTCCTTCACCTCCTCCTGGGCCATCAGACGGGCCCCATGGTTTCCTCTCTCTGAATAGTGCCCTGTCCCCTCTGTTCACGCCCTGGCTGCAGCCTGGGCCATTCTCTCGCTGTCTCGAGCCTGAAACAGCAGCACCCCGAGGACCACCAGGACCAGCAGAGCCACGCCCATGCGGATGAGATTCCCCACTGTGTAGTCCTGGGGGTGGGAAGCTGGGAAATGTGGACAAGGACGTCACAGAGGTCACAGCAGACAAAGTCACCCTTGGATCCTGGATGCCCACCCAGCACACCAGTCCCCCCCCCGACAGACAGGACCCTCTGCACCAGCCCCACAACTGAGGACCCTCCTACTCACCACTCGTGCTATCCAAGCTGTTGTGTGATGGGGTGGTGGTGTCGGCTGCTCCTTGAAAAACGTGAAGGAGTGGGTGTGTGAGGAGTTGATCCTATTCAAGCCAAATGTCCTCAAAACTCTCCTGCTCCTCATGATGTGACTGTTTCCAGCCTCTTCTCAAATCCTTTCTCTGCTATGGGGGTGCTGTCTGCTGCCATGGGCCCTGTCAGTCTCCTGGGGACTTCTGAGTGTAGACTTTGGTCCTGAGGCCCTTTGGGACATAGGTTGTCTTTGCCCTGAGAATTCAGGTTTGGTGAGAAATGTGGTCTCTCATTACAGAACAGGGGATGTCCTTGTCATCTCCCTGTTCACAGTGGGAGACTGGACCACCCACGCTCACTCCTCTGGAGATGAGAGCTTTTATTTATTCAGCAGCTGAGAACCCGGGGTCCATGGGTGGGTCTCATCTATACACACAGGCATCTATGTGGTACTTGAACAGCTCTTGAGCTCTGAGTAGAAAATTTTATGACTAAAACTTCAAAATGCATCTGAAGTCAGAAGTAAACCTTAAAAAGCTTCTTAATCATGAAAGGTTGCATCCATCATAAATGAGTGAATTTAACATAATTCCAGTGAAAATAGAAAGAGAATTACCTTCCTGAAGTCAGAAATGTTTGTACCTCAAATTTATACATGCAAGTACTGCCTAAGAGTTCTGAGAAAGGAGCAGGAACAGACAGGGGCCCCCAGAGCCACGGAGCAGACAGGGGAGCCCTCAGTGTGGGCGGGAGCCCCCTGCTCCTTCTGAGACTGGCAGAGCCCCTCCTCACTCTCAGGTGAGCACTGAGTGCTGGAGGCTCCAGGTGAGCCCAGGGGCCTGCAGAGCTGGGCACCCAGGGGAGGGGGAAGCTGCTCTCTCTAGAAGAGGGCCCAGTGGAAGGGTGGGGAAGGAGGACCCCAGGGGCTCAGACTCTGAGATGAAGACGCGGGAGGTGAGTGGGGGGGGATATCTGTCCTCTCTGCTCAGTCTAATCACCTTTCTCCTCACTTCTCACACACTCCCTCCTCCCTCCCTGCTCTTTCTCTCCACTGAGATTCAGAACAGGGAGCTCAGGGTGGGAGACTCAGTCTCCTTCCACCTCTCAGAGGCTGGACCCCCCTCTGGGGAGCCTCTGCACTCCTCACTTACTTCTGTCCTCAGTGTTCCTAGGGACAGGGCCCTGGGCTAAGTGAACACAGATAGTATAGGGTCTGGGTCACCTCACCTGAGACCAGGAGCTCCAAGGGTTCACTGGGTTGTGACCACACCTGAGGGATTTTGCTGTAGCAGCCGTAACATCTGAATGTCCACCTGAGGCTGGAGGTCACTGGGGTCACTGGGCTCAGAAGGAACAGAGCCTGGAACTGCCAAGTGGGGTGTTGGTGTGAGTCCAGTGTCCAGGAGAGCCTGTCCTCTCCTTCCTTGGTCAGAATGAACCTATCAAATCCCTGCTGTGAGCCACACTGGAGGGTCACGGTTTCTCCTGAGGTCACCACAGGGCTGGGCAGGGCTGAGAGGCTGGGTTTGCTGTAGTAGAAGAATCCTAGGGGAGGAGGAGGCAGCGTGTTACATGGGCTCACACCTCCCTCATGTCCCCCAGGGCTGGGCTGTGAGGGGGAGACCCCCTGAGAGCATCCCCCTTCCTGAGGGCAGAGCCTGAGGCTGGGACCCCTGAGCGTCCCCTCACCTGTCACCACCAGCTCCAGGGGTTCACTGCGCTCTGACCAGACACCTTGGCTGAGATAGGAACACTGATATCTCCCTGCAGTGGGCTCTGTCATCTGTGTGATGGGGAACTTGGCCTTGTTCCAAGGATCCAATGACATTTTTGCATCCTAGCGTGTTGGACTTCCCTCTTTATTCAGATGGAACTCCTGGGCCTGCAGGGCCCCCTGACACCAGAGGGTCACCGGGCTCCCCCTGGGAATCACAGAATCTGGCTCAGCCCAGAGGGTGGGTTTGGGGAGGGTCCCTGGAAGGAGTCAGATGCTGGATCACAAGCTATTCACCTCCCAATCCCTAGATCCCAGCCCCAGGTCCTTCCCTGATGTCTCCCATCTATCAGCCTAGATCTGACTTTCTCCTTTTTTTATTTTACAAACACCTTTTTCTTTGTTTTTAGAGAGAGAGGAACAGAGGGAGAGAACAAGCGTGAGAGAGGGAAACATCGATATGAGAAATGTGGGTTGCCTCTCCTGCAGTTTCCAGGCAGGAATTGAGCCCACAGTCCTTCGTTTTGCTGGACGACATCCAACCACCGAAGCACCCGGCAAAGGCTGGTTTTTCTCCTCTTTTAGCTGATCAGGCGGTGCCCGCTTGACAATGAGAAGGTAAAACCTTGTACTTCTGGGGACAGACTCACCTGCCTGCACTGGGGTCCTCAGGCTCAGGCTCAGCCCTGCAAGAGAGGCCCTGTGAGAGATTTGCCCTGAGTCCTGAGCAGAGCCCTCCTCCCCAGGAGCTTCCTGAGCCCTGGGGTCCTCACAGAGCAGGGCTTCCCCTCCCCCCTCACATCTCACCAAGGCAGAGCAGGGCCCTGAGGGTGGGGGGCATGGCGTCTCCTCTCTGGTTCTGGCTGAGCAGAAGGAAGAGACCACAGAGTCCTCAGAACAGGGAGACAGACTGGGTGTGGCCACTGGGAGGCTGTCCCTACTTGTCTTGGTGGTGTCACATTAGGAGCTCCACAAGAAGAGGAACACTGTCTTCCCTTCCCAGAAGCCTGGGTGTTGCTTCCAGGATCAAGCAGGAAATTGATCTGCAGCCTCCTGAGTTGCCCCTTGCAGGTGAGGTGACCCAGGGAATGTCCTTCCGGGTCAGAGCCTCCCCAACAGGGTCTCCTTTCCCCTCAGCCCGACCATTAGCACCTCCCTGTGGTTCCTTCCCAGGCACAGTGGTTTCCCATGCCCTGCAGATGCTTCAGGAAGACGGGGTTCCTGTGTCTGCAGAGCTCAGCTCAGCAGAGACACGGTCCCCTTATCACTGTGCAGTGCAGGCGAGTGTCACTGTGACAATGAGCACAAAGGACAGACACAGGGAAATAGGGAAGGACACACACCCCTCCCCGGACCCCAGGGTGTGGGTTTTCTATCACAACCACCTCATGAATTTCTCATTTTTCTTAGCCAGAGTGTCCACCCACACCTTCCAGGGAGCAAGGCTGACTCATTCCTGCTTCCTCAGAGCTCTTTTCTCTCGACAAGAGCTGTCCCCTAATCCTGTGGTCCTACCCTTTGCTCTTCCGCTTTTGGGGACAATGAGTGGGTTAGTGTTTAAATGTTGGTGACAAAGCTCATTCTTGTTTAAATGCTGCTCCATCATCCCTTTGATATCGAGCAATAATATTGAACCTCTGAGCCTCAGTTTCTCCACAGGCAGCTTGTTGTCATGAACCCCACTCCTCAGAGTGGATGCACGATGGTTGTGCCAGGATCCTGGGAGGGGTCAGTCCTCGTTGGATCCTCGTTGGATTCCAGATCTGATGGAGACGTGTGGGCTGAGACGTGAGAACAGCAATGCTTGTGACTCCACAGCCAAGGTGGAGAATGGATAGGCCCCCTCAGGAGCCCCCGCCTGCTCCTAATTTCTGAAATATGCACCACACGCACTGCAGAAAGAGAGAAGAGAAAGTTCCCAATATCAGAGACATCAACAACACATAAAACAGACCAGAGCTGAGCAGTGCCTGGGACAAGCAAGGGGTCATCGGAAGCCTCACACGCAGGGAGGGGATTTGGAGCGAGAAGAGCGTCGGAAGCAGTTTCTCCATCTCTACGATTAGGTGATGGACCCTGGAATATCTCTGCCCACTGACAGCCCGTGGTCGACCCTGAGCCACGTGCCCTGCGTGTGTGTGAAGCAGACTCCATCCAGGCTAGTCTGAACTGACATGGGCGTCTGTCCAGGTGTGAGTGTGAGGCTCACCTTGGAGCCATTCCTGCCAGGCACCGCACAGGTAGATGCTAAGTTTCACGAGTGCACGCAATAGGGCAGGCACTTGAGCCCTTTCGAATGAGAATATCAGGATAGCCTTGGGAAAAAAAAACTCTCCATGGACAACTGGGTGCGAGGGAGGTGAGTGTTCCACAGGAATGGACATCAAAGAGATACCCACAGAATGCCACATACTGGTGTGAAGGACTCTGCAGAGTCCCTGAAGGGACTAAGGTTTCTGAGAAGACACTAAGACTGTATAAAACTCAGTTTTAAAGGCTTTATTTATTTATTTATTTATTTTCAGAGGGGAAGGAAGGGAGGAAGAGAGGGAGAGAAACAGCAGTGTGTGGTTGCTCCTCTCATGCCCCCTAGTGGAGACCTGGCCTGAAACCCAGGCATGTGCCCTGACTGGGAATTGAACTAGCGACCCTTTGGTTTGCAGACCGGCACTCAGTCCATTGAGCCACCAGCCAAGGCTATACTATTTTTTCAAAAATTTTTGTTTTGATCTTTCTTATTCTTGTGCCACGCACAGATATGTTTTCTCTTATTCCAATTAAGTCCAATTTTCTAATCTTTTTTTTTTTGCTAATGCATCTGGATTTTTAATTGCATACTATTTTTTTAATGTAAACTTTTATTTTTCAGCTTTATTGCGGTATAACAGAAATATAACTGAATTATGTTTTAAAACTCATGTTTCTTTCACAGGCTTCTGTTGCTCATTTGTTTACCTATTTTACATTTAGAAGTATGGTTCTAATTTCATCCTCTTCCCCCCAAGTTCATCTTTGTCCAGTGATTTTTTTTTAAAGATTTTATTCATTTGTCTTTAGAGAGGAAGGGAAGGAGAGAAGGAGAGAAATATCAATGTATGGTTGCTTCTTGTGAGTCCCCTGCTGGGAACTGGCCTGCAATCCAGGCATGTGACCTGACTGGGAATCGAACCACGATCATGTGGTTCGCAGGCCCACGCTCAATCCACTGAGCTACACCAGCCAGGTCTGTCCAGTGATTTAATATTTCATCCAGTAACACACAAAACTTCCATACTTGAACATACATCTGAACTTTATATTACATTGCCCTTATCTGTGATGTCCACATCAAATTGTGTTAATTACAGAGGACTAGTGCAATAGGGACCCCCCCAAAAAAACACCCCAGGAATTATCTTCTGGAGGGTGGGCCTCTTGTAGTATAGGCTTCCTTGCTAGGTGAGTGTTCTAAGAACCCATCTGTATCAGTGTACCAGCTGCTGTGGTTGTGAGAAGCTGTGCTCAGCTTCACCAAATTTGCTTTGAAGTCTCAACACATTTACCCATTTCACTGGGTGATTTACTAGCGCTGAGTGCCCAGTAGTTTTTTTTTTTTAGCAAAAACAGCATGACTCCAGTGCCCACCCTCTCTAGTCACCTAATCTCACCCTGAGAGAGTTTCCACCCCCTCCACCCCCGATGAAAAAAGATCTCAGAGGAAATTGTTTTGACAATGTGGAAGAGCTAAAACAAAAAAGGACAGAAGTACTGAAAGCATCAAAATCACCAAGTTCAAAAATTGGATGGGAGTAATAGAAAACTGTACTTGGAAAAAATTAATTAATTAATTAAAACAACAACAACAGACTGTTTTGAATAGTTGGGAAAACGTCTTGATAGGTGTTCCATCAAATGGAGAGTGGCTGAAGGTGGCTGAAGTTTAAACATGTAAGAATAAATACACAATATTTTATCAATAAATTCCCGATTTTTTGGTCCCCCTCCTATACTTTAGTTTCTGGTTGAGGTCGTCCTCCCCTACCTTCACAGCTGTATTTTTTTTTGGTGTTTTCCTACGTTTTCTTAGATTTTTGTTTTACATTTGGACTGTAGTATCAACTTCTTTAGTTCTTGGTATACTTTGTGGGCTGAAGTACATTTGTAACTTAAAATATGGGGAGAGGATGTCTTTATGTGCTCAGTCACTGTTTCCAATGATAAAGGATCTGCCCATCAGCATCAGTCTTTTGCTGTTCAGAAGTGTTTTTGAAAAGTATGTACGTGTGTTTGTAAGTTTTACACAGTTTGTATTACGTTTATTCCTTGGAATTTTTAAGGCGGGGTTGCGATTTATTTGTGCATACAAAAGCTGTTGGTTCAAATAAATTAATATTATTTACATTACCTATTTTATTTATTTATTTATTTTTACTGTTGAGAGACTTTTATCATTGAGTCTCTAGGGCTTTTCAGTATACTTCCTTTTATATCCCTCCACATATCCCTCCCTGGTATTCAAGGTCTTCAGAAAACTAGCTCATCCTGCCTTTCCATCCCTATTGTCCACTCAATACCCCTACCAGTATAGAACAATAAGGGCTCTTGCATTGCCAAAAATTCAGTAAAAAAATGGCTGTAATCTATTCTAAGTCTCATAGTACACCCTACATTTTTTTCTTGGCAGCAAGCCTGGTTCCCAAATTCGTAGAGAGCCATAACATTTTGTGAAAATGCAAAAATTTTAAAGATGTGTTTAATTTGAAGAGCTTGTATTACTGCAAAATAATATTTCAAAAATATGAAACAATAAGAATAAGCCCTAATTCTAGGGCAGGATTTCACGCATTGTCTGTAAGAGTGGATGGAACTGGATGACATGTTAGGGCAGCTGGCCCTTTGGTTTTGACCCTTTCTTTCCCTTGGGCTTCCAGAAAATTCTCACATGCTTCTTCCCATATCATAGCTAAGTATGGACTCTGTAGGCCCCTCTTATCTGAAGTCTCTGCTACCCCTTAATATAGTCAGGAAGGTCCACTCAAAAACCAACGTTCAATTCTTGCTCTGTCTCATTCAGACAGCTCTCTGCAGATGGTTAAGAGATGATTTCTACCATTAGAGAGCTACTGTGTTAAAAACTGTGACTGTTTAACTTTTCAAAACAACATTTTTTATTGAATTCGTGGGATGTTGCCTGGAATGATTTGGAACTATGGCCTGTTCTGGGTGGGGATTAATCATGGTTCAGCTGTGTTCTTGAAAGGGTGAGAGGACCTTCAAATTTCAGACTGAAACAAAAGATGGGAGAGAAGAAGAGGAAGCAGGCATTGAACCAAATGGAGAAATATTTCATATTAGGGTCCAGATAACAAAGAAGTAGAGATGTGTCAGAGGGCTGGGAGTCAATTTAAGAGAAGCTGAATTAAATTCATTGAATATAGGGTTGTAGGCACATCTTTTTAGCATCCCATTTCACATCTCTCTAGGTGAATGCTGATTTCATAACTAAATCTGGTTGACAGCCACACTAGATCTGGTCTCAGAATCATGTAGACAGTGTCCCACCTCAGGGATGTCCATGTGTCTCTCCACATTAAAGCGCAAGGACCTAACCTAAATCATGAAGAAATCATGAAGAAACTAACAATCTCTGGGGAAAACTTTTAAAATGGAGGGGTCACAGCCCATACCTTCCCAAGCATTTCTCCCATTGAACTCAATTGTCAGGAAACAAAAATCAAGCAAAGGAAAAGAAAGTGTTTCTTTGGAACTAAAAGAAATGGCAAATCCAGGCACACTGATTCATGTACCAACCAAAATAGTGTCCTACTAGGGGACAAATTCACCATATACATAATGTTCTCATCAATTTTCTGTGGACACTCAGACGAGTAGGTCTGAGTAGGACACTCAGATGAGTAGATCTCTTCTCAGATGAGAAGAGATTGCTCTCAGGAAAGAGTGAACCCCTTGGCTTATCCCCAACCATTGCTTAACAGCACAGGACTCAGTGGGAAATGGGAACCCAAGTCCAGATTGATCATCTCATTTCCAGTTAACAGGCATGGGAATAAACTCAGTCCTGGATTAGTCCTAACTCAGACTTCATTTCAAACTCATTCAGTCGAAGGCTATTGGTCTTTTAAACAGGAGAATTCTCTGCCTTGAAAGTAGTTTTTCTTATTTGCAAGGTGCTCATTGCATTCCCAGTGACCGGTTAGGTTAACCAGATGACCAGGTACATGTTATACTAGACTTATGTAAAGAAAAAAAGTGGGAGCATTCTCTTTGGAGTTTTCCCTTATCTTTTGGGTATGCATGAGCTATGGGGTGCGAATTTCTATAAGGATATTGTCTATCAGTTGGTATGTTCTCCAAAGCACTTAGTGCCTTCAGGCTTCTAGAGGTCAGAAAGAATTCAATTTCCATTTTACTTCGCGCATACTTTAGAATGTGGCTATTTAATCAGGTTAAATAACCACACCTGCTCTGCATTCAGTTACCCCAGATATATAATCACCAAATGACCAGATAATGACAGTAGTATTAGGCAAGCCAGATACGTGTGTCTGAAGAGTCTAAATCCCTCCACCTCCACCCAAGGGATGGGGAAGGCATATTGTTGTTTGTCTCCCTAAGGTAGTTTCTAGAATGCCTCCAGATGTGACTCTTGTTCTAAGAAAGGATAGGGAGGATCAAGATCAATTATATAGATGATATGGAAGGTTGAGGATGTTAGGAGCCAAGAGCATTTCTCTTCTCTTCTCTTCCCTCCCCTCCCCTCCCCCCTCCCCTCCTNATGACTCAATTCTACTATTGTAATGTGAAAGCTGTATGGGAAATATATAACTGAACAATGTGTTTCAATAAAATTTTATTTATAAAAAAAGAATATGGGAATAGGCTTGGTCCACAATTAGACAATTTATCTTTATTGTGGGTATGCTTCTTTCTCGTCTCAACAGTCATTGAGTCAGCAGTGCCTCTCTTTACTTCCTCATTTTCTTTTTCATATCTTCATCGAATAATAGAATCCATTGAAAAGCCTCAAGGACTCCCTGGGATCTTTGTCAGGTGGAGAGTTCTCTTGAATTCAGAGACTTTGTTTGCATTTTAAGGGATTTAAGGTGCTGATTTTCCCTCTCTTTTTTAACTTTTATTTTATTGTTGTTCAAGGACAGTTGTCTCCATTTTCTCCCTACACTCCCTCTGACCCCAGCCATCCCCACCTCTCTCTCCTGATTTTGTCAGGAGAGGGAGAAAACCACCCCTTGGTTTTGTCCATGTATCCTTTATAATTGTTCCCCCAAATCCTCCCCTTCCCCCCATTATTCCCTCCCGCTTGAGCTTAGCCCATCACCTATGTAAGGGATTGAGTTTCTCACTGCACCAAGACTTTTTTGCCTCCCATTGCTAACTCCCATCTCAACACTCATCACCTTCTTCTTTATCCCACACACTGCCATCAAACTTAAATGTTAAATTTCTGTACCTTTGATATTATTCCAACAACTTGAATCTTTGCATATACTGCTTCCTAGAAGGCCTCTATTCTCCATGTATTAGAAAAATCATACTTATTTTCCTATATTTTATTATAGGTTTTTCAAAATTTACAAAACCTAGGGATATCCTGTTTTACTTTACCTTTTTAAAGAGTTTCCAAGACAGTTCTGGCTGGTGTGGCTCAGGGTTGCTGGATTGCTTCCCAGTCAGGGCACATGCCTGAGTTGCAGGCTGGGTACCCAGTAGGGGGAGCACGAGAGGCAACCACACATTGATGTTTCTTTCCTTCTCTTTCTCCTCCCCTTCCCCTCTCTTTAAAAATAAATAAATAAAAATATTTTTTTAAAAAGTAAAAAATACATCAGCTCGTTGTAATTATCATCTAATCTGTTCCCAGCCCCAACATCTGAGCTTCGACTTACTGTCCCCGGGTGATGTTGATTGTGATGGTGTTGGTGGCGGTGATGATAATAATGATGATAATGATGATGATGGTGACGGTGGAAATAGTGACGATGACAATGGATATGATTAATCTAACTTCAGTAAAACTCATATGCCAGACTCTACTCTTTCTAAGCTAAAGGTTTGAAAACGAAGGCCAGTGGACCAAGCCTATTCCCATATTCTTTTTTTTATAAATAAAGTTTTATTGAAACACATTGTTCAGTTATATATTTCCCATACAGCTTTCACATTACAATGGTAGAATTGAGTCATTGAAATAGAGATCTCAAGACCCACAAAGCCAAAAATATCGAGTATTTGACCCTTTGCCAATACAGGAACTGGCCTTTATTCTAAGTGGTTTAGATACATTATCCATTCAAAGCTTCCAGCAAGCTAATGGGACTGGCCCTCCTATTCTCCCAATTTTATGTATGTTGAACCTGAGATGCAGAATTTAAGGACTTTCCTCAGAGTTCCCCAGAGCATCTGAGCTCTAATACACAGCATCAGACTACAGAATTGTAGTGCGTGGTCACTCTGGAGTGACCCTTCTCACATGAGTTCAAAGGTCAGACGCCCATCATATCCAACCCCTCTCACCTGGTATTCAAAGTCCAATCAGGTTCCTGGATTCCTCTCCGGATCTGAGCCTGGGTTGACATTTCAGAGAGTCTGAGGTTTCCCCCATGGTTTCCAGTATAAAGCCTATTGGGACACTATCCTGCTGGTGTGTCCTGATGTTGTGCTGTGACGTCTCTCTGATATTTTCATGTTTTATTGAGAATGTTGTTTACAGTTTTGGGGCTAATAGGAACTGTGCTCTTCTCCTATTTTCCATGGCTGTATCTTTGGGCAGAAGTGCAAGGGCTTCTTTAGGGCATATCTCCTGGTGTGAGACTGCTTATCATGGCTTCCCATCACCTGCCCTGACCCTGAAAATTCCCCAAATTGGCCGAACCCACTTGTACACTTACCAAGTAGTGTGTGAGATGCTACCTGCTCCACCCTCTCTCCAATGGTTAATATCGAAATGAAGAAAAACAAACAAACATGCATTTATCATCTCAGAGCTCACGAATCTTATTTCATTGGCACTACAGCCCTGAAGTCACTACGAGTCACACAGGAGGCGCAAGAGGCTCACAGATGAGCTGCCACTTGCATTGGGGCCATGAAGGAGAGTGTGGACTCCAAGCACAGGTGTTGCAGGAGAAAGCCACCTAGGAAGCACCTGACAAAGAGAAAGGTGCTTGCAGAATCCAGACACAGTTCTGGGATAACATCCTGAGCTTGCACCTTCCAAGTCGGACGTACATTTTAGTCCATTGGCTTCATTACTCAACCATGTTCCCTGAGTCTCTTTACTTACAAGGGGGGGCAAAGAGTAACTCACACCAGGGAATATGGATGCTATAAACAAGATATTCACAACACGGTATAAGAATATAGTGTGAGACAGAGTGAAGTAATGGGCACGATCTCTTCATGTGGACGTAACGTCCTTGAGATGGCGGAATGAGAGGAGCCAAAAACTGGGGAGATAGCAAGGCACGGGCAATGTTTGTGACGGGAGAGCCTTCCCCAAGGGACCACTGCAGTCCCTGTCACTGCTTCCAGCACTAATCCCACCATATCAATAGTCCAGGTCCTCCACACCGAGTTCACACTGTTTGTGGCTCCAACTTTCTGAACCTTCTTTGTCCTCATACCTTGCACGCGTGATTTTGATCTAAGTCTCTGTTGCAAATCCTAAGGCATGGGTGCGTTCCATCTTCAGTTTACCTTTGAGGACCCTCTTCGACTGTGCCAGTCCTGATACACCAGCACCCCCAGCACCACCAGGATCAATACAGACAGACCTATGCAGATGAGATTCTCCACTGTGTGATCGGGGCGTTGAGTGCCTGGGGACAGGGAGGAAAAGGTTGTGGTGGGTAGTGCAGATCACACTCAAAACGGCAGCTGGAGCAGATGCTAAGACCCCTGTCCCCTTGAACATCCGAGTCCCCAAGCCGAACAGGTTCAGTTACTTACCACTTGTGGCATTTGGGGTCTGCACTGATGGGTTGATAGTAACAGGAGCCTCTGAAAATCAGGAAATCAGAGAGGGTGAGGAGCCAGAAGCCTGCCAATCCAGCATTCACTCAAGGATCTGCCTTAGTACATCTCCCTGCTCATACCCATTTTCATCTATTTCCACCATGATGCCTTCCACCGCTCCAGGGGAGGAGGCAACCCTCCTGCCTCTGATTTTCTCATGCTTAGACTTAGCTTTCAGTCTTAAAAACAAGAAGGGCTCACCCACACCCCTTGCCACAAGCTAAGAGTGAACATGTTCGAAAACTCTCGAAGTTTAGCTTTGACGTGGTCTCTCATCATTCTGGGGCATTAGTCCCATCTAAACATTATCTCCTGAAAATTAGAGTCTTCGGTTAATCCTCAGGCAAGAGTCCTGGGTCCACGGATGAGAGGTTGGCGCCCAGGGGTTATCGAGTGTCGGGGAGAAAAGGCGTGAAAACCTGGGGCCACCACTCTTTGCCCAAAGTCAGCCTGCTCTCTCCACTCCTGAGTCTGCAGTGAATACCTGCAACTGATTTTCTTCTGTTATTTCACGTATACATTATTCACTGACTCACTCTCTAAAGTGTTATGGGCTATCTAGAAATACATTTGTGTGCATATGTATCTATATACATGTATATATGTTGTGTGCACATAGTATGTGTCTTATGCACATATGTATATTATATATGCATTATATAATATATTTTATATGTATAGATATGAGGAAACCTGTATATTAACATACACATGAGTATGTGGGCACACATACATGTGTACTGGTAATGATGATAAAGAAAAGTCAATAGTATTAAGTAAAATGTATAACAGATAAGTCAGATCTATGATTATGAAAATATACAATATAGTAAGAATTGGTTAAACACTTTAAAAACGATGAGAGGTATTAAGAGTATGTAGGGTCCCCAGTCGATTTAGGGAAAGATTTTTAAATCAGAACCTGAAGAGTAAAAAGAGTGAGCCACATGAAAAGACTGTTGACATTTATCACATAACAAGTGCCCATGTCCTCTGCCTAAGCTGTTCTACCCTAAAAACTTAACCACAATGTAAGGAATCGTTCTTTCTACATACACTTGTGCTTTATGTACGTACAACAACATTCATTGCAGGGTGGCTTGCAATATAAAATAGCTGGAAGCAAACAAAATGCCAAATTTTAGGGCATTGGGTAAACGGAACCTGCTACTTCCAAGCAAGGGAATACTAGACAGCCATTAAACAGTCTAATGTGGCCCTGGCTGGTGTGGCTCAGTGGATTGTGCTCGGGCCTGTGAACTAAGGGGTTGATGGTTTGACTCCCAGTCAGGGCACATGCCTCGTTGCAGGCCAGGTCTCCAGTAGGGGGCGTGCGAGAGGCAACCACCCAATGATGTTTCTCTTCCTCTCTTTCTCCTTCCCTTCCCCTCTGTCTAAAAATAAACACATAAACTACTGTTAAAAAAAAACCTAAAGTGGATTGGTATGTACAGATACAAGACCATTTTTTAAAATGTATTAACTCACTTTTTAAAACATAGAGCGGTACAGAACAGTGTCTATAAGATGCTGGTCTCTATCTACGCACAGAGCTGTGGTTGTAGGATCTCGTTGAATATTTTGGGGAAAGGTAGAAGGGTAGGGCCAGCACCTGACGTTGCTGGGGAAACTGAAGGATGGAGCCAGTGCTAACAGAGAGTGAAAGGTGCTATACTCCCTCTTCACCACCTGTAAACAATTTCAGGTTTGTGTCACGTCCATGCATTGGCATTGAAGGAGAAGGAGAAGGAGGAGGAGAAAAACCACGGGACCTGGAGAGAGAAAGGCCTCCTGGGCTTTTTCGGTGATGCACTCCCCACACGGGAAGGAGCACCCAGTGTCGGATGACAGTGTCTGGACTCAGAAGAGGGCAGAGGAGGGAAAGGCAGACAGACATGGTACATGGAGGAAGGCGGTTGGCTGCAAGCTCATCCCGACCCCTCGGGAGATGGGAAGGGAGGAAAACACCACAGACAGCTAGCTCCTCACCTTCCACCTTGAGCTCCAGGGGGTTGCTGGGATATGACAACAAGAAGGGGGCACTCCTGAGTGACCCATAGCACCTGTAAGTGTCCCCACGGTCCAGGGTGGTGGGGCTCATGGGGAAGTTTGCGTGAAACACCCCATCTTGGGACCGAGCCCTGATGTGCCGTGGGGGACTGGCTACCCCTTCCTTGAGCAGAAGAAACTCATCAAACAAGCTTCCAGCCTGACACCTCAGAGTCACATTCTCTCCTAGGGCCACGGTGGGGCTCGGCTGGACTGACAGAGTGGGTGACACGGTCTGAGGGAGCAAGCCTGAGAGAGAGAAGACCACGGTGTTACGGGCCACTTCGTCCTTGCCCACCCACCCCTGGACCTCAACTGAGATGCCACTCTGAGTGTGAGCTAGGGAAGGGCTCCTCACCTGCCACCAGGATGTCCAGGGAGTCACTGGGGGCTGACCACTCAGAGGAGAGGCTGTGTCCACCGTAGCACCTGTACCGGCCCCCGTGGGAGCCACTCACCGGGCCCAGAGAGAAGTCGGTCTGAGAGAGCCCAGCCTGGGGCTTCCAGACAAGTTGCTGGGGGAGCTCCTGTTCCCCATCTTTGGACAGAATGAATCTGTCATAGCCAGCATCAGAGCGACACTGGAGGGTCACTGTGTCCCCAGGAGCCACCACGGGACCTGGCAGGATGGAGAGGGATGGTTTCCTAGACACACCTGGAGGAAAGGGAGGTCATGTTTGTAAGAGGGTCAGCTGCCTACAGTCCCCTCCCTCCTGGGCCTCCCCACGGCAGATTCTGGTGTGTCACTGGCTGCTGGAGCCCTGAGCTCTCTTGTGGCAACCTCATCCTACCCAGTGCGCCTCCTGAGACGATGAGGCTCTGCCCAACCTGCCTGGAGAACCAGGGAGTGCTGGGGGGATGCTGGGAGTTTCTCACCTGAGATCAGGAGCTCCAGGGTGTTGCTAGAGGAAGACCACACATAAGGAGAGCCCGAGAAAGCACCGTAGCACCTGTACATCCACCTGTGACTTGGGCTCATGGGCCCCAGAGTGAAAAGGGCCCAGGACCACCCATCAGCTTGATGCTGTGAGGCCGGGCTTTTGGGGTGGCCGTTTCCTCCTTCGTTAGACAGAACAAACCAAGCGAATTCCTGCCACGAGCCACAGCGTAGGGTCACACTGTCTCCCGAGGTCACAAGGGGGCCTGACAAGGCTGAGAGGCTGGGCGGGTCGAACATTCCTGGGAGAGAACAAGCCAGAAGCATCAAAAGAGGAGGAGACACTTGAAGACATTGTGCTAAGTGAAACAGGCCAGTCACAGGAGGGTAAATACTGCACAATTCCACTCATGTGATTGACAAAGCAGAGGGGGCAATGGTGGTCAGCAGGGGCTAGGAAGAGGGGCAAGTGGGGAGTTGAATGGGTATAGAGTTTCAGTTTTGCACGATGGGCAAGTTCTAAACATCTGCTGGACAACATCATGGCCAACAATACTGTATTGTGCACTTTAAAAATTTAACAGGTTGGGCCCAGGCTGGTGTGGTTCAGTGAACTGAGCACTAGCTTGTGAACCGAAGAGTTGCCAGTTCGATTCCGGGTCAGGGCACATGCCTAGGTTGCGGGCTAGGTTCCCAGTAGGGGGAGCATAAGAGGCAACCACACATTCACATTTCTCTCCCTCTCTTTCTCCTTCCCTTCCTCTTTGTCTAAAAAATAAATGAATAAAATATATTTTTTTAAAAGGTGAATGGATTAAGAAGTACAAATTGGTAGTTACAAAAATAGTCACTGGAATGTAAAGTACCGCATAGGGAATAGAGTTAATAATATTGTTAACAACTATGGATGGTGCCAGGTGGGCACTCGACGTAATGGGGGATCACTTTGTAAATCGTACGTCTAATCACTATGCCGTGCACACTTCATGTTGAACAAGTTCTTACCATAATAAAAGCAGGGAGCAGGAGAGAGGGCCATCACCTGTGGAGTCCTGTTCACAGGACTTAGCTGTGGACAGAGTGGTTCCTCCCAGGGTACGGTGGCCCCACCTGTGCCCCAGAAAACGTCCACTCACCTGTGACCACCAAGTCCAGAGGCTCGCTGGGAACTGACCACCTTGCTTGGCTTTGATACCTGCAGTGGTATCTCCCAGCAAGGTCTTGGGTCATGAGCTGGATGCGGAACTTGACCTTGTCTCTGGGTCTCTGTGGAAACTTGTTTCTCCAGGGCTGCTGGACCCACTCCTGGTGCAGGTAGTAACTGTCAGCTTCCTTAGCCCCCTGACACCAGATGCTCACAGGTCTCCCCTGAGCAACAACAGAGCTTGGCTCTGCCCAGATGGTGGGTTTGGGCAGCGTCTCTACAATGGAAGCAGAGGTGGCGGTCGCCATCTTCCCTGTGCCTCAGTTTCCCCTAGCTCTCAGCCTCAGGGCTCCTCACACATGTTCCCTACACAGCAGCTTAGAATTCCTCTCCTCCCTCTATCCTCCAGATACCCTGGGAGGGGGGAGGGGTGTCTCACATCGTCCCCAAGGAGGAGGCAGGATCTGAGAGACGTGGGGACGGACTCACCTGTCTGTAGGTAGGTCTCCCAGCCCAGACACAGTCCTGGAAGAGAGACCCCGGTAAAAGGCCACTGATTCCTGAGCAGATTCCACCTTCCCCGAGACTTCCAGTTCATGAGGTCTTATGAGAGATCACCTTCTGCATAGGTGCTCATCCCTTTCTGCCCACAACTCACCGAGGCAGAGGAAGGTGGCAGACACGATGGTCATGGTGCTGCCTGACGCTGGAGAAGGCCGTGCAGGTGGGGAACACAGCGGGATTTGGCAGAGCACACAGACCCACATGGTGTGGGCAGATGGGGGCTTCCCTGTCACTGGGCTCGGAGGAAGGTGAGAATCTTCTTCCCGCTGCTCTCCAGGGCTCCTGTGTCCCTGCAGACAACGGAGACCAGATCTGAGATGCCACTCGGTTCTGAGCTTGTGCCGCCCGGATGACTGCGGTCCTGGAGAGGCAGGGTGGGGACCCAGGTTCTAACCCTGAGTCAATCCCATGGGTTACGTAAACTGGGCGTGCCAGGGAAGGGGACCACACCACTTCCCCTTTCAGGACCTCCATATATGGGAACCTCTTTCTGTCTGTCAGCCAATCATCCAGCAAATGTCTATTTTTAAAAAGGTTTTATTTATTTTATTTTTAGAGAGAGAGGAAGGGGGGAGAAACAGAGGATGAGAAACATCACTGTGTGGTTGCCTTTTGTGCATCTCTGACTGGGGCCCTGCCCATAACCCAGGCATGTGCCCTGACTGGGGATTGAACCAGCGACCCTATGCTTTGCATCCTGATGCTCAATCCACTGAGCTACACCAGCCAGGACCTAATATCTGTTTGAATCCCTAGACTTTTCCAGGTCCTGGACATCCATCTGTGAACCAGACCAGAGGGGGTCAGAGTACTGGCCAAGGTCAGATTATTGGAAGAGAGATGGTCAGTAACTAATTTCATGGTGAATTACTCATTCAAAAATGAGAAATACATCAAAATATGAGAAAGTGTGACAGGAGGAAAATCTGAGTTGTATGTTATGAAAAGTAGCAAGCTGGTACCCATCCTCACAGTGGTGTGCTTCAGAATAGATCATGTCCTCCCATCACTGTTCATCAGGAAAACACAGCCAGTAACCTAAAGGGATATATGTATGAATTCAAACCATGTGAAAACTAGAGAAAAATGGTAGTTAGCTTCTCTATACCTTGAGAGTGGAGAATGGCTTTCTACACATGATACAAAATAATCAATAAATTTGAGTTTGTTGAAACGTGTATGGTTTTGTGGTCCAATGCCACCTCAGTAAAAAATAAAATAAAGTAGCCTTTTCAAGGAAAAATAAGCCCCTAACCCAATTGAAAAACATAGAGAGAATATACCTATTACATATAATATAATACAGGGATTGGCAAAAGTAGGTTTATGGTTGTTTGTAATCAATAATACAATATTGATTAATAAGTAATAAAAGAATAAACTTTGTGTTTTGCATACTTACAACTGCAAACCTACTTTTGTCCACTCCTGTATAATATAATATAATATAATATAATATAATATAATATAATATAATATAATATAAAAAGTTAATCTCTATATGTTTGTGTGTGTGTACATATATATATATATATAAAACACAAAAGGGTTAATTGTGTAAAAGGGCTAACTTCCTCAATATACTACGTTAGAAAAAATGAATTTAATTTTCATACTATGATTTTTAATACTCATAATTTATTTTCCTGTGTGATATGAGGAATGGACATAACTTACTATTCTATGACTTTTTCTAATGTTATCAACACAATTTAAAGATAGCGCATACGGACTTCTCATCAAGATGGAGGCATAGGTAGATACACTTTGCCTCCTTGCACCACCAAAAGAAGGACAACAACAAATTTAAAAACAAACAATAACCAGAACTGCTAGAAAATCGAACTTTGTGGAAGTCCTACAACCAAGGAGCTAAAGAAAAAATATTCATCCAGACCAGTGAAGGGATGGAGACGGAAAGCTGGGGTGGAGAGGATTCATGGCAAGGTGGTGGCTGGTGGGATAAGCAGTCCCACATTTGCATGTGGATAAACCAGGAGGAGCAACTGGGGAGCAAGACAGACCACAGAGTCCAGAGTTACAGCCTTGGGAAATAAAGCCTCAAAACCTCTGACTTAAAAAACTGGTGGGGGTTGAGACAACAGGATAAATTCCTAGCCTCACAGGAGAATCCGTTGGAGAACTCTAGAACATACACAAAACCATCTGCCTGAGAATCAGAATTGGGCACCAGAAGCGCCCAATTTGCTTGTGGGTCGTGGAGGAAGAAGTGAGCAACCAGCATTGCTCCCTCTCAGACCCCTCCCTCACATACAGCGTCACAGTGCAATGTGGGTTGCTCCACGCTGGTGAATACTTAAGGCTCCATCCCTTACTGCATAACAGGGGCACCCAGGCAAAAAATATGACCCAAATGAAAGAAGAGATCGAAGCTCATGAAAAAAATATGACTAAGTGATGAAGAGATAGCCACCCTAACAGATGTAGAGTTGAAAACACTGGTAATCAGGGTGCTCACAGAACTGGTTGAGTATGGTCACAAAATAGAGGGGAAAGTGAAGGCTATGAAAAGTGAAATAAAGGAAAAGGTACAAGGAACCAACAGCGGTGGGAAGGAAACTGGGACTCAAATCAATGGTCTGGACCAGAAGGAGGAAATAAACATTCAACCAGAACCGAATGAAGAAACAAGAATTCAAAAAAATTAGGAGAGGCTTTGGAATCTCTAGGACATCTTTGAACATTCCAACATCCGAATCTTAGGGATGCCAGGAGGAGAAGAGGAAGAACAAGAAATTGAAAACTTATTTGAAAACATAATGAAGGAGAACTTCCCCAATCTGGCAAAGGAAATAGACTTCTAGGAAGTCCAGAAAGCTTAGAGAGTCCCAAAGAAGTTGGATCCAAAGAACAACACACCAAAGCACATCATAATTACATTACCCAAGATTAAAGATAAGGAGAGAATCTTAAAAGCAGCAAGAGAAAAGGAGACAGTCACCTACAAAGGAGTTCCCATCAGACTCAGCTGATTTCTCAAAAGAGACCTTCCAGGCAAGAAGGGGCTGGAAAGAAGTATTCCAAGTCATGAAAGGTAAGGACCTACATCCAAGATTGCTCTATCTAGCAAAGCTTTCATTTAGAATGGAAGGGCAGATAAAGTGCTTCTCAGATAAGGTCACGTTAAAGGAGTTCATCATCACCAAGCCCTTATGATATGTTAAAGGGACTTAACTAAGAGAAAAAGAAGATAAATAATAGGAACCGTAAAGTGACAACAAATTCACAACTATCAACAACTGAATCTAAAAAACAAAATGAAACAAAACCAAAAATGAACTAAGCAAACAACTAGAACAGGAACAGAATCACATAAATAGAGATCACATGGAGGGTTATTGGTGGGGGAGTGGGAGGAAGAGAACAAGAAGCATAAATGGTAGATACAAAATAGACAGGGAGAGGTTAAAAAGAGCATGGGAAATGGAGAAGCCAAAGAACTTATATCTAAGACCCATGGGCATGAACTAAGGTGGGGGAATGATGGTGGGAAGGGGTTACAGGGTGAAGGGGAATAAAGGGGAGAAAAATGGGACAACTATAATAGTATAATCAATAAAATATATTTTAAAATAAAAATAAAGATAGCACATATACAAACTTTATATTTATAATAATATAAATGTTATGAACTAAATTCCTAAATTCAAAAATATATTTTATGTATGAGCATATCAATCCAGTTCTAATAAAATAGTATTTAGTTATTTTTAGTAGGTTTTGGTTCATAAGAAGTATGTTCTCCTATTTTACCTTTAAAAATTCTCAATTATTCATATGTAAATATACCAAAAACAAACCAATGACTTCCCACAATTGCACATAAGGGGTTGGTTATGTATGTGTATTTGTAGATTTATTAATACCAAAATAAATATGTATATACAAATAGATCATATTTAATCAGAATTGAAATGTTTGCTCCACATCTAATTATCACCCAAGTCACTAAAATCATTCCAGTTCTAGCAGAAAACAAATATTTTTATGATGAAATTACTTCTGGCTTATTTTGGGGGTTATTTCTTCATTCTACCTTGCCTACATACAAATGAATATACAGATACATATTTTAAAATGGGGGAAACCTATTATTTCTTAAAATAATGGGCAAAACTCATGAATGGATAAATAAAGTGTGTCACAGCCATACCACGAAATGTTACTCAGCAAGAAAAATAAATATAGTACTGACACATTCTACAACATAAATGAAATCTGGAAACTTTATTCTAAGTGATGGAAGCCAGTAACAAAAGACCATACATTGTATGGTTTCAGTTCTGTGAAATGTCAAGAATAGACCCATCTATAGAGATAGAAAGATTCATGGTTGCCCATGAACAGGAAAAACATAATAGGATGAACAGCTAATGGATATGGGGTTTCCTTTGGGGGTAATAAAATTATTCTAAAATTGCTTGTAGTGATAGCACCCAACTCTACGAATACAATAAAACATTGAATTATACACCTCAAAATGGGTGAATCGTGGAGCATGTGAACTATGCCTCGATAAAGCTGTTACCAAGAACAAAATCTGAGGCCAACTAAAAGATTTTAAATGCAACATTATGCCAAGTATTAATATGTGCAGAGAAATGTGTGAGCACAGAAACAGAGGCTCAATTCATTCACGAGAGAAACTGTAGCGAAAGCCGCGCTGAAGGACTGTTGATTCACCTCTGGGCATGGGGCATTTCCGACTGTGACCAGAAATACTATGAGGGAGGATGTGGGGAAATGGCTGTTCACCTCACACGTGTCAGGCAGGCCTAAAAACACAGGGGCATCTGTTCCATCGAATCCACTAAGTTCCATAATCAGTCGGCTTTCTCTCTAGGAACCTTTTTGAAGGCATATGATGACAAAGACGAAGTGACACACCTATGCAGTGCATGTGACCAAAGTTATGTTAAAAAAAAAAACAAAAAAGAAAGGAAGGAAGGAAGGAAGGAAGGAAGGAAGGAAGGAAGAAAGGAAGGAAGGAAGGAAGGAAGTGCATTGTGGGAACAAAGGAGGCATACCCATGACAAAGAACTCAATGAACCCCATGCCCTCACTTCCAGGACATGGTGTGTGGGAAGCTGGATGACTGCATGCAAAGACGCCACATCCTAATCTCCAGAGCCCATCAGTGATTGGTTTATTTACCTGAGAAACAAATTGATCAATAAGAACCTAGAGGCAAAGAAATTACCTTGCAGCCATGGCTGGTGTGACTTAATGGGTTGAGCGCCAGCCTACAAACTGCAAGGTCACTGGTTCGATTCCCACTCAGGGCACATGCCTGGGTGGTTGGGCCAGGTTAGGTCCCCCGTACGGGGCCTGCGAGAGGCAACCACACACTGATGTTTCTCTCCCTCTCTTTCTCCCTCCTTTTCCCCTCTGTCTACAATAAATAAAAGGAAAGGAAGAAAAAATGAAAGGAAGAAATTACCTTGCATTCTCCAGGGAACCTCCATGTAATCACGGGGTCCTTAAAAGTGGGTAAGGGAGACAGGGTGCTGCAGGTCAGACAAAGGGACATGACAATGGGACCTGGGGTCAGTGAGATGCAGGTGAGGGCTGGAGCCCACCTCTGCTGGCTTTGAAGACGGAGGAGGAGCCCTGAGCTGAGGAAGGTGGGTCACCTGTAGACGCTGGAAGAGGCGAGGAAATGAAACAAAAGCCAAGATCTGAAGTTTCCAGCGCATATCTATGAAGCTTAGTCCATTTGGACTACGCTATCAGCTGCGGACGGTGGTAGCTGCTAGGTCCACGTGGTTGCCTGCTCCAGGGCATGAGAGCGCACACACGCACGCACACACACACACACACGCACACACACACAAAGCCCCAAGCAGGTGTGTTACCTAGTGGGTGAGAGAGAAACAGAGAACAAGATGGAGGGAGGAAGGGAGAGAAAGAGAGAGCACGCCTATGTTCCTTTGACATTGTTTTAGCTTGGGTGTGGGATGGACTAAGGTGCTTTTTCAAGAAAACTCACCAACCTTCCAAGCTTCCGTGGGCTTTGGGTGTGTCCGCACCCACCTGTTAGACCGGCCAGCCTCTTTGGTCGAGCCCCTCCCTCTGCGCCCCGCCCCCCAACAAGTCCGTACCAGATTGGGGGGCGGGGGGAGAGGAGTGCTAATCACATGAACAGACTCCCGTTTTAATCCCCGGGAAGTTTAAAAGCACAGAAGCTGTGGTTTTCTGGCCAAGCGAGCAGGCTCTTGCTCTCCAGTTTATTCAGCTTGACGTCTAATCGTCTTTGCTCCCCTTTCTTACGAATAATTAGCTCAATACCTACAGGAACACCACTTTCAAGTTTGTGGGACGAGATTAAGGAGCGATGGGAAATGAGAAAAATACCAAGAGGCAAGAGTTTTTAAGAAAGTGTGGGTAGGTAAAATAAAATCGTATGTTTCCTTATTTTTCACATCTTATTTTTTCATTCTGAAAACTAACGAAAGTAGTTACCTATGATACGTGGGATACAGGGTTAACAGGACGGAATCAAGGGGTCATCTCTGAATGTACCACTGTGGGCAGCGCGCCTGCCCTGGAGGAGCCGCTTCCTCCCCGAGACTGGCTCAGACCCCAGCAGAGAAGGGGGCGGCGCTTCCCTGGAGAGGAGGAGCCCCAGCGAGAGCCAAGGGAGCCGCCCCTCCCCGCCTGCGGTCTTTGTGGGGACAGGGGAGGGCTGGAATCTCCCTGCCCAGCCCTGAGCTGGGGGAGACCAGGTGACTGGCCCTCGTCCTGTCCTGCGTCCCGGCTGCACTGAGACCCAGCGCGGGTGCCCCGCAGCCACGCACGCAGCGTCTCAGAGTCCAGCTGCGGCCCCCAGACCCCGGAGCCCACTGCGTGCCCGGCTAGACTTCCGACTCTGAAAGCCGAGTTTGGGTGAAGTGTCAGGGGTGAGGTCAGAGGCTTGTCAGGAACCTCTGCCCCAGTTTCCAGAAGCTCGGGGGCGTCCTGACACCCCAGAGAGTTGCACACCAGGCTCCGGAGACTCGGAGCACTGCTGTGATAAATGCGCACCAGCGCGGTGGTTCACAGCCCGGGTCTGTGTGATCTCGGGTCCTGGAGGTCGGGAGTGCGAACCCGCTGACCTTGAGGAGTGTGCAGGGCTGCCTTCTCTCCTGGAGGCTCCGGGGAGCTTCCCTCCCTTGTCTTCCAGCTTCTAGAGACCTCCCAATCTGTGACACATGGCCCCTTCTTCTCTTGTCTTCAAAGCCAGTGGGTTCTTCTCAGGAGGTGACACTGGGACCCAGTGTCTGCTTCCTCCTCCTCTGAGGAACCTGTGATGCCTTTGACCTTTGTGAGTCACCCTGTCCTGGGGGCACATGGACAAGTGTCCAGGTCCCTGCTTTCTCCTCCCTGCCCTTGAACCCAGACTGGGGCTGCTGGGTGGATGGAGGTTCCCTGTCAAGTTCTGAGGAACAGCCTGCAGATCCGCTCAGAGGCTGCACCACTTTGCGTCTCCACCAGGGGGCCCAGGGGCTCTCGATCCTCCAGGGCCTTGCACACTTGCTGTGTTCACATCAGTATGTTTAATTTATNCTGGGACCCAGTGTCTGCTTCCTCCTCCTCTGAGGAACCTGTGATGCCTTTGACCTTTGTGAGTCACCCTGTCCTGGGGGCACATGGACAAGTGTCCAGGTCCCTGCTTTCTCCTCCCTGCCCTTGAACCCAGACTGGGGCTGCTGGGTGGATGGAGGTTCCCTGTCAAGTTCTGAGGAACAGCCTGCAGATCCACTCAGAGGCTGCACCACTTTGCGTCTCCACCAGGGAGCCCAGGGGCTCTCGATCCTCCAGGGCCTTGCACACTTGCTGTGTTCACATCAGTACGTTTAATTTATTCCTCAGTTACAGTGGATGTACCGTATACTATTCCAAGTGTACAGCACGGGGGTTAGATATTTACACACCTTATGATGTGACACCCCAGTGACTCTAGTGCCCCCCCCCTTAAAAATAACGTCTGCAGTAGTCGTCCTGAGGAGTGTGCAGTGATATTCGCTGTGGTTCTGTCTGGTGTCCCTTCCCTGGGTTTTTGATCCAAGTCAGGTGGGAAGTGAGGATTCACATGCAGGAGGCAGAGACCACTCCAGGGACAGAGGTGGGTGGGCGGGGGCCCAGGGCAGGTGCAGTCCCACAGGTGACAGGTGTGGGTGAGACCAGTCTTGACCATCACGTACCCAGAGCCCANCCTTAAAAATAACGTCTGCAGTAGTCGTCCTGAGGAGTGTGCAGTGATATTCGCTGTGGTTCTGTCTGGTGTCCCTTCCCTGGGTTTTTGATCCAAGTCAGGTGGGAAGTGAGGATTCACATGCAGGAGGCAGAGACCACTCCAGGGACAGAGGTGGGTGGGCGGGGGCCCAGGGCAGGTGCAGTCCCACAGGTGACAGGTGTGGGTGAGTCCAAAGTTGTGAGCAGCATGTACCCAGAGCCCAGAAAGCAGGTGAGAACTCAGGGCTCCAGGAGGAGGAAGAGGGGGGCAGAGGCTGCAGGCCCCTGGGGCCTGACTGAGATCCAGGAGAGAAGGGAGGAGACCTGGGCAGCAGTGGGGCTGAGCTGTGAGTGGGGTGAGTGTCAGACCTGGAGCCAAACCCTGGAGAAGGAGACGGACCACACAGGGGGCCAGGTCCCCGCTCCTCCTGCACACTTCTGAGGACAGAGTTCTAAGCACAGGGCACCCTCACCAGGTGCACCATGAAATTCACAGAATGGACGGGATTCTTGGTCTCTTGGGCTCTAGTGAGATCTGTGGGTGCTGAGGGAGGTCCCTCCTGGGGACCTGGGGACTAATCTTTCTGGCAGGAGCTCCCTTGTGTCCATCCCTGTGGTCCGTGTGGCCACCTGTGCCAGGTGTGCCCAGCCTCTGCCAGAATCCCCACCAGGATCAGCAACACCACGCCAGCCAGGCTGATGCGGACACAGTTCCCCACCGTGTAATTCTGGGAGGCAGGGGCTGGAAGCAGAGCACAGGGGTCAGTGACAGGTGGGCAAGAATCAGCCAATCCCAGGGCCTATGAGACAGGAGCTCCTTCTTAATTGGGTAGGCCTGTCCCTCCTAGCACTGCCCTGGACATGCTCTCAGGTGACTTACCTGTCTGGGAGACTGGTCTTGTGGATGTGGGGGTGACTTCAGGGGTTGTTCCGGGGACTGAGAAAGGACAAGTGTTTGTCTCCTGCAAAGACCCTCCCTTCCATGGGAGCACCCAGCCCATACCCTCCCCACCTCAAGGCCCCTGGGTCCACACCCCCAGGCTTCACTACCAGCGACCACAGCTCCCCAGTGCAGGGCCCAGTGCAAACTCAGACTTGGTCAGGGATCCAGAGCGAGTCTCCCATCCTCACTCTCACACCCCCAGGCTGAACAGGCCTCTTGCTCTAGAAGATGCAAGATGTCCCTGCCTGCTGAGGGTCCACCCCCCAAGAAAGAATCAGGACCCCTCCCCATTGCCACCCCAATGCCCACTCCCCAGCAGAGCCCCACAGAGGAGTCCCTAAGGCTGAGGTCCCCACTTTCCAGTCCAGGAGGGGCTTCTGATGAGATGGCTAAACTCTCCAGGGGCTCCTGTGAGGGGGCAGGAGAAGCCCTGAGCCCAGGTTCCTCCTCGGCCCCTCCCTCTCAGCCTGGCCCTGCAGCTCCCACAGTGTCCACACCCAGCCTCTTTCTCTGCCCCTCTCAATACGGAGGACGCCCCTGGTCTCTCCAGAGAGGGAAGAGGGACATGTGAGGACACCAGAATGGAATTCATGCTTCTACATGTTTGAGAGCCTGGACACCCCTCAGAATGTCCTGTCACTCTCCACATGAGCACAAAGCAGTTGGACCCTGGTCCAGAGACAAACAGGTGGGTGGCAGCCACCTCACCTGGCAACAAGGCCAAGGGGACCTGAAGGCTGGACACACCTAGCAAGGCCACTGTGTCTCCCACAGTCCCCCAGGGCAATGAGGGGTCATGGGTCAGGATAACCTGGACCTGTCCATGGACCCAGGGAAGTCTGACTCACAGCCCCATGAAGAGCGAAGGGAGAGACAGTTCCAGGTTTTGAAGGAACAAGTCCTCCCTCCTTGTCACCATCCCTGAGCCAGTCACTTAGACTCTGACTCCAAGACCTCTCGGGAGCTGACCACACAGACGGGAAGGACAGCCTCATCCCAGAGGTCCACCAAAGTACTGTCCATACCTGGTCAGAGACGCCATGAACTTCGTGACTTGCCCAGGGGTGGATGGACCACCCACAGGGGACACACTGCCTGGGGGCCCCACAGAGTCTGCCCAAGTGCACAGAAAAAGCTTAAAACCATTCTGAGTGAAAGGACCAAAGGTCCCTTGAAGGAGGTCTGTCCCTGGAAGCCCACTCCCCACCCAGTCCTGCAAGACAGCTCCCAGCCCACCCCATGCTGGGGCTCCGTGCTCAGACCACTGTGGTGTCCAGATGGGACCAGGGCTCCAGAGTCCTGAGCCAGGTGTGAAGTCCAAGGGACAGGAGTGCAGAGGGGCAGGGGAACCACAGGGCTGGGGGCCAGAAGTAGGACAGGGAGCCTGGGACAGAGAACAAAGGTGGGGACAGGGTGCAGGGACCTGGGGCAAACCTGAGGGTGGAGATGAGACATCCTCACTTGCCACCTTCAGCTCCAGGATCTCACTGTGCTGAGACCAGCTGGACCCATCATGATAGAGGCAGAAATAACTTCCAGCAGTGATTTCATTCACTGAGTAAATGGGGAACCTGGCCTCTGCCCAGTGTGAACCACGCTGAGACACACTTCTCTCATCCCAATGGAAATATCTTCTGTCTTTGTACTCCAAACGGAATGTGTCAGCCCCAGCTGGGCCCCAGCACAGGATGGTCACAGGCTGGCCCGGGCGGACCACAGGGCCCGGCTCTGCCTTGATGGATGGTTTGGGCAGGACCCCTGGGAGGAAGCAGAGCAGATCTCAGGGTCCCTCAGGAGGATGTCACCACACTGACTCTCCCCAGTTTCCTGGGTTCCCTTCCGTGTTTTTAGCAAACGTGCAGAGTTGTGCAACCATCCCCACTACCCAGTTTACAACCTCCCACCATCCTTTCCCCAAACACCACCCCCCGCATCCACTCCAGTGACTGTGAATCCTCATCACTGCAGAGTGACCCCCCGGACACAGGACCCTGAGTCCTGGTCACAAAAGTTGGGCTTTTCTAAGGGTGACAGCAGATGGGGGTCCTGAATACATCTCCCTGCCCACGGCCACTGTCTGGGGGACAAAGACTCTGGGAGGGAGGCAAAGGGTGAGGATGATGGGTCACGTGTGGGGACAGGGAAGCAGGTGTCTGAGATGTAGGAGTGACCCGGGCTGGGTCTGAAGGGCAGCTGGGCGGCACTGTGGGGCCAATGGGGACTGGAAGTCCATGGGGGTGGAGCTCCACCCAGACCTGGTCATAAGGCCCCAGGGGGTGGGGATGCCCACTGCATTTTCTACCTTCCTCCCAACCTGTTCTTATTTTCTTATATGAGGGTCCTGACACCCCATGTGTCCCGTGGTCAGGGAGGGCGAAGGAGAGACCTCGTAGCCCCGACACAGGAAGATGGTACCCACAGCACGTGATCCCCAGTGGAGGCAGGCGCTGGCTGAGGCTCTCCATCCCTTCACTCCCTCCCTCGCTCGGTCTTTCAACCACATCCCAGTTCCTCTCCATCTGTCTACAGAGGCCCCCCATGTGCCACTGGCCCCACAAACATGAGGCTCACACACGGGGAGCTGCCTGCTCCTCTGCAGGGAACAGGGAGCGCAGAGGCTGCTGAAGGGACCCTTGCACACCCACAGCCACACACAGTGACATGCACCCCGTGTGCGTGGGGGAGTCTCGGGGCCAACAAGGGACAACGGTCCTCCTCTGGGAGACACAGGGGAAAGGGACTGGGCTTAAATACAAAGGCCACTTGGGACCCAGCCCAGTGAGAGGAGACATCAGCCTGGGAGGAGGTGGAGAGAGCCGGACAAGGGTGTGTGTGGAAGTGAAGGAAAGGCTGCGTCTCCCCAGATCAGTGGGTCAGACAGCGAGAGAACAGACCCACCCAGACAGAGACAGGGGCCTGGGTCTTGTCTGACCTGAAGATGAGCCATCAGAGGACTCTACGAAATATTAATACTTTGCCAGAAAACACAACATTCATGAAAAATGGAATTGAAAACGGTAGACTCACCCTCCTGCGTGTGGACGGCCTGGCCCAGGCAGAGCACTGGGGGAGAAGCTGTGGTGAGAAAAACGCCCAGCACCCGGCCTCCCCCCACCCCCGGGGGCTGCAGTCAGGGGCCCTGATGGAGGCAGGGCTCAGCCCCCGAGAGTGTCCGGCTCCCTCCTCAGCTTCACCTCTGAGCACAGACCTTCTTCTGGCTCTGAGTTTCAGTGAAGCCCCAGTCCCCTCTCTCAAACAGGTCCTGAGTCTGAACCTGTCCCCACACCCAGGTACCCTTGCCTAGGACTCAGTTTTCCATCCTCAGGCTTGGGTCAGGGCCAGACCTGAGAGGTCAGACCCCTGGGAGGGACCAGGAGTCTCCTGGGCTGGAGTCAGGACTCAAAAGTTATGCAGACTCTTCCTGAGGCTCCCATCTCCTCTGTCCCAGGACATCATCCCTCTATTCCAGGACTCACCGAGGACCAGGAGGAGGCTGGGATGGGGGCCCATGGCCAGACCTGCAGCTGGATGGTGAAGGACAGAGCTGCAGCCTGCACAGTGGTCAGGAAGTGTGGGGTTTGGGGTTTTCCTGAAGTTGCTACATCAATCTCTTCCCGCAAAGGGGAAGAGCTAATGCAGAAGGTCCTGGGTGCAGAATAAGTACAACACATGTGAGAAACTGAGAGAGACTGGTGCCGTGTCTCGTGCAGGAGGCTGTGCCTATGCCCAGAGCCCAGGGGACCACGGCAGGGCTGAGACCGTGTGCAGTACAGGGGTGGGGGTTGCAGTAGAGGCCGCTGGCTGGGCTCACCAGGGCTGGGCAGTCACTGTGGCCTCAGATCACAGGCGCTGTCTGTAGTCACTGCTGAGAGCAGGGCTCAGGCTGCTGACTGCTGGAGTCTCGGCCTTGGAGGTACACACTCCCAGTAAGAAATGCGTATGGCACATGGAGGGGAGGGAAGCTGACACACACATTCAAGTCTACAGATGCCAGCAGCCCATGACCTCAGCCTCCTGCAGCTTCCAGCCAGAGGGGACCCACAGGACCGTGTTATTTCCCACTACTGCCAAGGCCAAGTGGATCCTGGGAATTGCCACCCTTTCAGGACAGAATCATATGGGCTGGAGCGCTCAGCAAAAAAGACGCATCGAGCAGCAATGAAACCATGCAGTTTACCCACAATGGCACCGGCATCTGTGATGCCTAAGCCCTCCTGACCCCATCGCCTGGCCAGGACACATTCAGCTCTAGGTCCTAGAGAAAGGTTTGGCCCCAGTCTCGGGTGGGGTGTGGTGGGCATAGTGACAGCTGTGGTCAGGGTCTCTCTCTGGCCATCACTGTGATGACCGAGTCCCCCTCGGACACAGGGGGTCTGGTAAAGAGCCTGCCTCCTGCCCCTCCCCAGGGCCCAGTCATGTGTGTGCAGTCAGATCACCCCGGCAGACATCACAGTGACGAGTCCGCAGTGTATGTGGACATCTGGAAAAATGAGGAGAAACCCCAGACTGTCCCCGCAGCCAGAAACAAAGTCAAATGGACTCAGGTGCAGGAACGTGGGCCAACCAACAGGGGGCCNCTGTTCCTATGTTGGTTGTTTGCTTTTGTTTTTGTTTTAGGTGTGGTTGTTAATAACTGTGAGTTTGCTGTCCTTTCACTGTTCATGTTTTTTATCTTCTTTTTCTTAGGTAAGTCCCTTTAACATTTCATATAATAAGGGCTTGGTGATGATGAACTCCTTGAACTTGACCTTATCTGAGAATCTCTCTATCTACCCTCCCATTCTAAGTGAAAGCTTTGCTGGATAGAGCAATCTTGGATGTAGGTCTTTGGATTTCATGACTTGGAATACTTCTTTCCAGCACTTTCTTGCCTGTAAGGTCTGTTTTGAGAAATCCGCTGACAGTCTGATGGGTACTCCTTTGTAGGTGACTGTCCCCTTATCTCTTGCTGCTTCTAGGATTCTCTCCTTCATTTTAATCTAGGCTAATGTACTTATGATGTGCCTTGGTGTGTTCCTCCTTGGGTTCAACTTCTTTGGGACTCTCTGAGGTTCCTGGACTTCCTGAAACTCTATTTCCTTTGCCAACCTGGGGAAATTCTCCTTCATTATTTGCTCAAATAAGTGTTCCACTCGTGGCTATTCCTCTTCCCCTTATGGTACCCCTATAATTCGGATGTTGGAACATTTAAAGATGTCCTGGAGGTTCTTAAGCCTCTCCTCATTTTTTTGAATTCTCATTTCTTCATTCTTTTCTGGTTGGATGTTTCGTTCTTCTGGTCCGTTCCATTGATCTGAGTCCCAGTTTCCTTTCCATCACTATTGGTTCCCTGTGCATTTCCTTTTATTTCACTTAGCAGAGCCTTCATTTTTTCATTTAATTTGCAACCAAATTCAACCAATTCTGTGAGCATCCTGATCACCACTGCTTTGAAATGTGCATCTGATAGGTTGGCTATCTCTTCGTCTCTTAGTTGTATTTGCTGTGGAGCTTTGATCTGTTCTTCCATTTGTGCCATATTTATTTTTTTTGTCTTATCATGCCTCTTACGTACGAGTGGCAGAGCTTTAGGTGTTCACTGCAGGGGGTGGGGACCCATGTTGCTGGGTTGTGATGATGGATGTAGGAAGGGTCCGAGAGGGAACTATGGTGCTTTCTCCACTCTCTGTCCTATCTGAGTCCCCTCCACTGCTTCCCCCAAGCAAACTGAAACTTTCTGGTGCTCATTCCCATGGGGGGGTGGTCTTGTGTATGTTCTAGGACCCTGTGGGTCTCTCCAACGAACTCTCCTGTGAGGCTGGGAGTCTCTCCCTGCACCTTAACTCCCACAGGTGTTTTCAATCCGTGTTTTTGAGGCTTTATTTCCCGGCACTGGGACCCTGGGTTGTGCGGTCTCTCTCAGTTTAGCCTGGTTTATCTGTGTTCGAATGTGGGACCGCCCACTCACCCAGCCGCCTTGTGCACAGTGCCTCACTTCACAATCACCTCCTTGCTGGGTCTGCCGGTTGCCACCCTGTGCCCGGGGTCTGTCCGAAGCATCCTGCGCACCCAGGGTCCACCTGCTGCCGTCTTGCGTGCCTGGGTCGCCTTGTGTGCCTGGTGCCACCGCTTTTTGTGTAGCGACCGCTCTCTACCCGGCCGCCCAACTCCACCCTGTGTATCACTTGGAATGAGTGTGTCTATCTTTTAACTCCTTGGTTGTCCCACTTCCATACAGTTCAATTTTCTGACAGTTCTGGCTGTTGTTTTGTTTCTCATTGTTATTGTCCTTATTTTGGTTGTGTGAGGAGGCACAGTGTGTCTACCTATGCCTCCATCTTGGCCGGAAGTCTCTATTTAATCTTGTGATGTGAGGAGCCCGTGGTGTGTGATGAAGACATGGTGTGAGACTGTGTGTGTAAACTGTATGGCTGCTTTTGGTGCTTTTGGGTTCAGGGTCATGAACAGCAGGAGAAATCCAGCATCATTCCAGTCTCCGTCTTTAGTGTGGGTTCCCTTCATGGAGACGTAGTGACCTTTTGGTATCCCACCTCCCTGAGCCACACCAGGCAGTGCCTGGTTGTTTTTTTTTTTGTTATTGTTGTTCATTGTTGGTTATTTCTTTCCTCTTGGGGAGGGAGCCTGGAGGCTGAGCTCCAACACAGTTCCTACGGGAATGAAGCAGCATTGGGAGTTCAAGCTGTCGTGAGGTGTGTGGTCTTTGTTTTCTGAGGAGCTGTTGGTTCTCCCATCACGTTGCACCCAACGCTGCCTTTATGGGAACGTGAGGAGGGAAGTGGCTTTGAAGTCACACCCCATGTGGTGTCCTGGAGCTGGGGACTTCCAGGGCTGCATTTCATGTGGCAGGAGAGAAACGTGCTGGCCCTGTGGCCTCTCCTCTCACTCGTGGGAAACAGGTAAAACGTGTCTTTTATTTTTTTATATATTTTTAAAGATTTTATTTATTTATCTTTAGAGGGGAAAGGAAGGAGAGAAGGAGAGAAATATCAATGTATGGTTGCCTCTCATGAGTCCCCTGCTGGGAACTGGCCTGCAACTCAGGCATGTGCCCTGACTGGGAATCGAACTGCAATCGTGTGGTTCACAGGCCCACGCTCAATCCACTGAGCTACACCAGCCAGGGCTAAAATGTGTCTTTTAGAACTTCCTTCCCCCAGTTGGAAGACAAGAGCCATGAGAGGCTCTAAAACATAAAATCTGTGCTCCCTGGGCTCCCTGTCATTCTACACAGCTCCACTGGCCAGCGTGGCTCAGTGGACAGAGCACTGGCTTGTGAACCAAAGGGTCGTCAGTTCTATTCTCACTCAGGGCACATGCCTGGGTGGCAGACTAGCTCTCCACCGAGGAGCCTGTGAGAGGCCACCACACACGGATGTTTCTCTCCCTCGCTCTCTACCTCCCTTCCCTTCTGTCTAAAAATAAATAAATAAAATCTTTTAAAACCATAAAATACAATAAAATCTGCATCTTGACCCTTATGATAGATCAAGAAAACCAAGGCACATTTGTAAAGAGAACGTCTTCATTGGCCACCCTCTCCCTAGGTGACTGCAACTTGAAAAGGAGAGGGGAGAGCGAGTGCCTGGCTTCCCCAGCTGCGGGGGACTCTGCACCTACAGAGAAACCCTACATCCAACCCTAAATATGTTGGATGCAGGGTGATATCCCAAATACATAAAGAATTCATACAACTCCAAAATAACAAAAGGAAATGATTACAAAAGAGCACAGGAAGTAAATAGTTTTCAAAACAAGACTTACCAAGGGCCAACAGACACATGAAATGGTGCTCGACATCGCTAACCATCCAGGAAATGCAAACGAACCCCACAGAGCAACGTCCCGTCACACCTGTTGGAGGGAAGTGCTGTTGGTCGGGATGTGGAGATAAGGAAACACCCATCCACCCTTAGTGGGGATGGAAGTTGATGCAGCCACTGTGGGAAACAGAACGAAGGTTCCTCCAGAAATTAAAAGTGGTGACCAATCCTAGCATTCAGCAATTGTACTTCTGGGTGTATATCCAAAGCAAACGAAAACAGGACACTCAAAGGATAAAACTCCTGCCATGTTTATTGCAGCATTATTCACAATGTCCAAGCTAAGGAGTCAACTTAAGTGCCCGTCAGTGGATAGAGAAGATGCACACGGCCCTGGCTGGTGTGGCTCAGTGGATTGGGTGCTGGCCTGTGAGGAGAGATGTCGTTGGTTTGAATCTCAGTCAGGGCTCAAGCCTGGGTTGTGGACCACCTCCCCAGTAGGGGGCGAGTGAGAGGCAACCACACGTTGATGTCTCTCTCCCTCTCTTTCTTTCTCTCCTTCCTTCTGTCTAAAAATAACTAAATAAAATCTTTCAAAAAGAGAAAATAGGTAAAAGAAGATCATGTGTGAGTTTACCTGCTTTTCATATTTCATTTTTTTCATTCTAAGAAACAGAAACTAAAAAAATAGTCACCTCTGATACATGGGGGTACAAGGGGAAGGAAATAGAATCAACTGGTTGTCTCTCAGTGTGCCATCCCAGGCTGTCACTTCTGAAGCCTGAAAATATTCTACATATGCAAAACACATTAAGTCATAAAAGATGAAACAACACACTCTAACATAAATATAAACAAATAAAAACAAATATGAGGTTTTTGATATTCACTCACCATGGCTACATGGTAAAACCAATAAATATAAATAGGAAATCTATGAATTTGCTAGGAACTGGGGATTCGTAGCAAATAAGGGACACAGGTACCACACAGATGGACCTGTAACCTTACCCCAGGTGGGAAACACCTGTGTGGATGGACATGGTGTGCCCTCCCTGATACGAAAGGGTCCATACACAACAAAACCCCAGTAGTTTCGAGTTCACGTAACCCAAGGTCACGCTTTCTAAAAATTGTTCCTAATGGAAGGGACCCGAGACTGAGGGGGAATCTTGTCCAGGGCAGGAGCCCAGATGGGCCTGGGCTCCCTGTCATTCTACACAGCTTCCCAACGGGCCCGGCTAAGAAGAGCAGATGTCTCAGAAAGCCCACAGGGAAAGGACCTTCCGAAGACAACTCTGGTGAGCTGAGCGGCATCTCACAGGGAGGGGGCCCAGCTCCCCGCAGGACACAGGAACCTTGCAGGCAGCGGTGCCTGCCCTGGAGGAGCCCCTTCCTCCCCAGACTGGCTCAGACCCTGAGCAGAGAGGGGGCGGCGCTTCCCTGGAGAGGAGGAGCCCCAGCGAGAGCCAAGGGAGCCGCCCCTCCCCGCCTGCGGTCTTTGTGGGGAGAGGGGAGGGCGGGAGTCTCTCCGCCCACCCCTGCTCTCAGGAGACCAGGTGACTGGCCCTCGTCCTGTCCTGCTTTCTGACCGCATGGGGACCCAGCGCTGGTGTGGCCGGGCCAGAGAGTCAGGGTGTCATTGTTGACCTGACTCCCCCGTCCCAGGGGCCCATGGCCTGCCAGGCCAGGTTCCTGACTTTGGAGACCCAGTTTGGGTGAAGTGTCAGGAGATGAGGTCAGAGGCTTGTCAGAAACCTCTGCCCCAGTTTCCGGAAACTGTGGGGCATCCTGAGACTCCAGAGAGTCGGAGACCAGGCCTCTGAGACTCCCCATGTGCTTCTGTGACAAATGCGCGCCAGCATGGAGGCTCACAGCCCGGGATGTGTGATCTTGGGGTCCAGGAGGTTGGGAGTCCAAACCTGCTGACCTTGAGGAGTGTGTAAGGGCTGCCTTCTAGCCTGGAGGCTCCGGGGAGGGTCCCACCCTTGTTTTCCAGCCTCTAGAGACCCTGAGTCCCGTGACACGGGGCTCCTTCCTCTCTTGTCTTCAAAGCCAGTGGGTCCTTCTCAGGAGGTGACACTGGGACCCAGTGTCTGCTTCCTCCTTTTCTGAGGAGCCTGTGATGCCCTTGACCTTGGTGAGTCACCTGTCCTGAGGGCACAGGGACAAATATCCAGGTCCCTGCTCTCACCTCCCTGCCCTTGAACCCGGACTGGGGCTGCTGGGTGGATGGAGGTTCCCTGTCAAGTTCTGAGGAACAGCCTGCAGATCCGCTCAGAGGCTGCACCACTTTGCGTCTCCACCAGGGGGCCCAGGGGCTCCCGATCCTCCAGGGCCTTGCACACTTGCTTTGTTTACATTAGTACCTTTAATTTATTCCTCAGTTACAGTGGACGTACAGTATGCTATTCCAAGTGTACAGCACGGGGGTTAGACATTATGAAGTGACCCCCCCCCCCAGTGAGTCTAGTGCCCACCATTATTCAAAAATAATTTGATCAATAGTCGTCCTGAGGAGTGTGCAGTGATATTCACTGTGGTTCTTTGCTGAAGTTCCTTCCCTGGACTTTCGATCCAAGTCAGGTGGGAAGTGAGGATTCACATGCAGGAGGCAGAGACCACTCCAGGGACAGAGGTGGGTGGGCGAGGGCCCAGGGCAGGTGCAGTCCCACAGGTGACAGGTGTGGGTGAGACCAAAGTCTTGAGCAGCACATGTCCGGTCCCCAGAAAGCAGGTGAGAACTCAGGGCTCCAGGAGGAGGAAGAGGGAGGCAGAGGCTGCAGGCCCCTGGGGCCTGACTGAGATCCAGGAGAGAAGGGAGGAGACCGGGGCAGCAGTGGGGCTGGGCTGTGAGTGGGGTGAGTGTCAGACCTGGAGCCAAACCCTGGAGAAGGAGACGGACCACACAGGGGGCCAGGTCCCCGCTGCTCCTGCACACTTCCGAGGACAGAGTCCTGTGCAAAACGCATCCTCACCAGGTGCACCATGAAATTCACAGAATGGACGTGATTCTTGGTCTCTTGGGCTCTAGTGAGATCTGTGGGTGCTGAGGGAGGTCCCTCCTGGGGGCCTGGGGACTAATCTTTCTGGCAGGAGCTCCCTTGTGTCCATCCCTGTGGTCCGTGTGGCCAACCGTGCCAGCTGTGCCCAGCCTCTGCCAGAATCCCCACCAGGATCAGCAACACCACACCAGCCAGGCCGATGCGGACACAGTTCCCCACCGTGTAATTCTGGTAGGGGGTGGCTGGAAGCAGAGGACAGGGGGTCACTGACAGGTGGGGAAGAATCAGCCAATCCCAGGGCCTATGAGACAGGAGCTCCTTCTTTATTGGGCAGGCCCGACCCTTCCAGCACTGCCCTGGCCCAGCTGCCTGGTAATGTGCTTGTCTGGGAGACTGGTCCTGTGGGGGGGTGGTGATTTCAGGGGTTGTTCCTGGGAGTCAGAAAGGACCAGTGTTCATCTCCTGCAAAGATCCTCCCTTGCCTGGGAGCACCCAGCCCCTGCCCTCCCCACCTCAAGGCCCCTGGGTCCGCACCCCCAGGCTTCACTACCAGTCAGCCACAGCTCCCCAGTGCAGGGCCCAGTGCAAACTCAGACTTGCTCAGGGATCCAGGGTGAGTCCCCCCTCCAAACTCTCACACCCCCAGGCTGAACAGGTCTCTTGCTCTACAGGATGCAACATGTCCCTGCCTGCTGAGGGTCCACCCACCAGCAGAGAAGCAGACCCATCCGCACTGCCACCCGAGTGTCCACTCCCCAGCAGAGCCCCCAGAGAGGAGGCTCCAAGCAGAGGTGCCCACTTCCCAGCCCAGGAGGGGCTCCTGTGAGGGGGCAGGAGAAGCCCTGAGCCCAGGTTCCTCCTTGGCCCGTCCCTCTTAGCCTGGCCCTGCAGCTCCCACAGCGTCCACAGACAGCCTCTTTCTCTGTCCTTCTCAGTACAGAGGACGCCCCTGGACTCCCAGGAAAGGGGACAGAGACGTGTGAGGACAGCGGGATGGAATTCTCTGTGTCTACTTATCTGAGGGGCAGGACTCCCCTCAGAATGTCTTGTCTCTCTCCATACTTGAGCACAAAGCAGTTGGACCCTGGTCCAGAGATAAACAGGTGGGTGGGACCCACCTCACCTGGCCACATGGCCATGAGGTCCTGAAGGCTGGCTGCACCTAGCAAGACAACTGTGTCCCCCACAGTCCCCCAAGGCAGTGGGGGGTCACGGGGTGAGGACAAACTGGGTGGATATGCCCCCAGGCCTCAACGACTGTCATGCACTGACCCATGGGATGACTGAGTCACAGCAGAATAAGGGGAAACGGGAGAGAAAATGCTCAATGTTGAAAGAACAACTACCCCCTTCCTGGCTTGCTCCTTGAGGGAGGTGGCCCTCCTCATTGGAACTGTGACTCCAGGACCTCACTGAGGCTGACCACACATATGGGAAGGACAGCCTCATCCCAAAGGGGTCCCAAAGCACCATCTGGCCCTAGTCAGGGACCCCATGGACCCCACGACTTGCCCAATAGTGGATGGACCACCCACAGGGGACACTTTGCTCGGGGCCCTAGGGAGTCTGCCTAGGTGGACGAAAAAGGCTGAAAACCATTCTGAGTAAAAGGACCAATGGTCCCTTGAAGGGGGCCTGTCTCTGAAAGCCCACTCCCCACCCAGTCCTGCAAGACAGCTCCCAGCCCACCCCATGCTGGGGCTCCGTGTCCAGGCCATTGTAGTGTCCAGATGGGAAAAGGGTTCCAGGGATCTCAGCCAGGTGTGAAGGCCAAGGGTCAGGAGTGCAGAGGGGCAGGGGAGCCACAGGGCTGGGGGTCAGCAGGAGGGCAGGGAGACGGGCACAGAGGACCCAGCTGGGGACAGGGTGCAGGGATCTGGGACAAGCCTGAGGGTGGAGTGGAGATGTCCTCATCTGCCACCTTCAGCTCCAGGGGTTCACTTTGATTGGACCAGATGGGTCCTTTGAGATACTGGCAGAAATAACTCCTGGCCATGACTTCACTCATTGCATCAGTGGGGAATCTGGCCTCTGCCCACTGGGTGCCTTGTCGAGACCTGATTCTCTGATCCCAATAAACTGATGTGTTCTTCTCCTGCACCAGACGGAATAGGTCAGCCCCAGCAGGCCCCTGGCACACGATGGTCACAGGCTGTCCCCGGGGGATCACAGGGCCCGGCTGGGCCCAGATGGAGGGTTTGGGCAGGACCCCTGGGAGGAAGCAGAGTACATCTCAGGGTCCCTCAGGAAAAAGTCACCACTCTCACAGCCCCCCGTTTTCTGGGTTCACTTCCGTTCTTTTAGCAGAGCTATGCAACCATCCCCACCACCCAGTTCAGAACCTCCCACCATCCTTTCCCCAAACACCACCCCCCACATCCACTCCAGGGGACTGTGGGTCCTCATCACTGCAGAGTGACCCCCCAGACACAGGACCCCGTGTCCTAGTCACATGTCAGGCTTTTCTCAGGGTGACACTGGAGTGAGGGGGAGTCAGTGCAGGGTGGGGCCTTGGGCACATCTCCCTGTCAAGGCTACTTGCTAGGAGACACAGACTCTGGGAGGGGGGCAGAGGGTGAGGGTGAGGGGTCACGTGTGGGGACAGGGAAGCAGGAGTGTGAGATGTGGGAGTGGCCTGAGCCGGGTATGAAGGGCAGCTGGGTGACACTGTGGGGACCAAGGGGGATGCAGAGCTCCCCTGGAAGTCCAGGGCAATGGAGCTCCGCCCAGATCTGGTCACATGACCCCAGTGGGTGGGGATTCTCGTCTCCAGGGCAGTCCTCTGAGCAGCACTCAGCTCTGTTCCCACTGCATTCTCTGCCTTCCCTGCAGCCTGTTCCCATTTCTAGTATTGAAGGTCCTCAACCCCATGTGTGCCACGTGGCTGGGAGGGTGGAAGAGAGGGCTCCTGGCCCTGAAACAGGACGATGGCCCCCACTGCAGGTGATCCCCAATAGAGGCAGGTGCTGGACAAGGCTCCCCACTCATTCACTCCCTCCCTCCCTCGCTCATTCTTTCAACCACACCCCAGTTCCTCTCCATCCATCTGCAGAGGGGCTCCACGGGCCACTGGCCCCACAAACACGAGACTCACACACAAAGGTCTGCCTCCTTGTCTGCAGGGTCCAGGGAGCGCAGAGGCTGATGAACGTAAAGTGCAAACCCACAGCCACACACTGTGACAGGTGCCCCAGGTGAGTGGGAGTCTCGGAACGGACAAGGGACAGCTGACCTTTTCTAGGGGGCCCAGGGGAGAGGGACTGAGCTGAGGTACAATGGCCAAGTGTGACCCAGCCCAGCTCAGCAAGAGAGTCAGCCTGGGAGGAGGTGCAGAGAGCGAGACAAGGGTGTGTGTGGAAGTGGAGGAAAGGCTGCGTCTCCGCAGATCAGTGGGTCAAACAGTGAGAGAATAGACCCACCCAGACAGAGACATGGGCCTGGGTCCAGTCTGAGCTGGAGATGAGCCGTCAGGGGACTGGAATGAATGTTAATACTTTGCCAGAAAACACAACATTCATGGAAAATTGAATCTAAAACGGTAGACTCACCCTCCTGCGTGTGGACGGCCTGGCCCAGGCAGAGCACTGGGGGAGAAGCTGTGGTGAGAAAAACGCCCAGGGCCCGGCCTCCCCTCACCCCTGGGGGCTGCAGTCAGGGGCCCTGATGGAGGCAGGGCTCAGCCCCCGAGAGTCCAGCTCCCTTCTCAGCTTCACCTCTGAGCACAGCCCTTCTTCTGGCTCTGAGTTTCAACAAAGCCCCAGTCCCCTCTCCCAAACAGGTCCTCAGTCTGAACCTGTTCCCACTCCCAAGTACCCACTTCTGGGACTCAACCTTCCATGGTCAGACCTGGGTCAGGGCCAGAGCTGAGGGGTCAGAACCCCAGGAGGAACCATGAGTCTCCTGGGCTGGAGTCAGGACTCAAAAGGGACAAAGATGCCTCCGAAAGTTTCCACCTGCTCTGTCCCGAGAGGCTGTCCCTCCAATCCAGGACTCACTGAGGACCGAGAGGAGATTGGCATGGGACTCCACGCCCAGCCCCACGGCTGTCACCGTCCTGGAGCCAGAGGGTGGAGGACAGAGCCTGCAGCTGCCAGAGTGGTCAGGAGGTCAGGAAACACTGACTGGGAGCCGTCTTGATGTTGCTACCTCAGTGGCCTCGTGCAAAGGGGCAGAGCTCTTTATAGTTCTTTCCCCCAGCCAGTGACACAGGGGAGGAGGGTCCCTTGGCTTCCAAAAATAATTCTTCCACCCATGCTGGGATGAGACTGAACTCATACCCCCTGAGTGCGGACCTCACTTTGATCCACGGCACAAGGCAGAGAGGCGTGGATCTGTGCAACCAGCTGACACCAATTTCGGTTCCACCTCCACACACACCCATTGTTCTTGTACAAAGTGTTGCACCGTTTCACACCAACGTGTCTTCAAATTAAAAATGGGAAGCCTGAGATCCCCCACCCCCATGCATTAAATGTTCAGCTGCATGTTAAATCCCAGCAAGGGAGTCCGTGCAGTAAATATGTGTTCTTAGCACCACTTCCCTTCCCATCTCCCCGCCCCCCCTGCCCCCCTGCCCCCGTGGTGGCCCTGGAAACAGGAGAGGGCAGGCTGCTGCATCAGCAAATGCAAAACCCTAAAGAGATGGAGCCCCTTTAAACGCCTTAAAGGAAGAGAGGCTGCGGGAGCTGCTCTGGGGGAGGGAGGGCACATGGGGCCCCCAGCTGGGTGCTGGGAGGAAGGGCAGGAGCAGGGCTGGGACGGTGTTTGTGCGCCTCGCAGCTCCAGGGGCAACGATGCTGCATGCGAATGCCACAAATCATTACGTTGCATACCTTCACCTCACACAGTGTTCCCTGTCAGCTGTGTCTCGATTTTCAACAAAGGCGAGTCTGCATCCGAATACTTGGAATATCCCTCAAGCACGCAGGCAGGGCCCTCATGCTGCCCAGTCCTCCTCCTGGGACCCGGGTGGGGTGGTGACCCCCGGGGACGGACCCAGGTTCTCGAGCTGGATTCTGGCCCCACCTTGCAGCCCAGGGTCTTACTCTCACACACAGAGTAGAGTAGCTGCTCAGATCTCCACGCCCCCCGTTTCTGAGTGTGCCCAGCTGGCTCAGCCCAAACAGGAGTGTCTGCCATGGGGTCTGCGGGACAGAGCCTGATCCTAGAACGCCCAGGGGTCTCTGCTTCTTGGTGTTCCCAGGAGACCCAAGTGCGCAGCCCTTCCCAAGGCATCCACGTTCTCCTTCTCCTCAGCCCCTTCACTCCTCCTGCTGGGAGGACCTTGGTGTCCGGCCCGGAAGGCAACCCAGGATTGCAGGTGGACTCACCCGCTTGGGTCCAGATCCTCAGACCTCAATGGAACTTGGAAGGAAGACCTCCTGACCTTGATCCACCTTCATCTGAAGCCAAAGCTCCCAAGAATGTCACGGTGCTGTCTGGGCTGTCAGCCTAGGCAGCCTGGCCTGGACTTGGGCTGGGGAGAGACTCAGCTGCCCACGGGCTCCCCCTGCCGCCCTGGGCTGTGGATGGCCACGTGTCCAGGGCAGGATTTTCCATCGCCATCTTCCGCTCCCTTCCTTCCTTCCCCGGACTCACTGAGACACAAGGTGATGAAAGTGGGGGGTGAGGATGAAATAAAGAACAAACTGACAGCAACCAGAGGGGAGAGGGGAGGATGATAACGGGGGAGAGAAGGGGAAGGGCCATCAGGGAACATGTATAAAGGACCCATGGACAAAGGGGGGGAGGATTGAGGGTGGGAGGTGCGAGGGGATGGGGTGGGGGAAGTGGTGCCAGGAAAATAGAGACAACTGTGGTTGACCAACAATTTTAAAAAAGCAAAGAATAAAGTACGAATTTTTAATAAACAGCAAGAAAAATGCCTCAGCCGCACCCAAAGCAGGAGCCACGCCGAAGTCTCAAGTGCACAGGATGTGGCCAGCTGGGCTCCCCACCACGATTTAAACAGCAACCACCCAGACAATGGGCGGTTGGTTTTCTCTCCACTCCGTGTAGGTCTCTGATCTTCCCCAGGTTGGGGCTGAGGGAGAAGCCACCCAGCCTCCTGGACGTTGAGGCTGAGTGAGGCTCCCCTCGCCTGCTCCTGGGTCCCTGGAAGGACAGGAGGGCGGCTCCGCCCACCCCCTCAGCTCCTGGTCTCAGCAAGCCCTGCACTCCTCCCAAAGCTGACACTTCTGGGCCTTCCCTCCCTCCCCTCCAAGACCCTGGGACAGCACACAGCACCCCTTTACCACCGAGACATGTCAGTGTGCGGTTCTTGGGCAATGAAAACAGTTACAACCCACAGATCCCAACGATTACGCCAACGGGGATTCTGACTCAGCGCCACCTGCAAAGCCAGCGACCTTCCCGCATCAGCGCCACTGAGTTGCTGGATGTAACTTAGCGTGGACCTTCACCGGGTGCCGGGGGTTGGCCGCCCCCAGCGGGGCCACTGTGCCACCCACGGTTTCCAGGGAAGTGAGGGGTCACAGGGTCAGAACAAACTGCGTGGACACCCTCCTGGGCCTGGAAGGTGGGGGCCACCTCTGGTCACGCACTGACCCCGGGGATCTCAGTCACAGAAGAGAGAGAAGACACCTGATTTTAAAGGAAGAATTCCCGCCCACACCTCACTCTCACCGTCTTTGTCGGACCCTGACTCCAGTGTGGCTCAGGCTCTGACTGCACCCGGCCTTGGCGGCCTCACCCCAAATATCCCCCAAACCACTGTCCAGTCCTGGTCTGAAACCCCACGGACCACACATGGCCTGGGGCCCCACAGAGTCTGGCCCAGGACAAAGGACACTTACTATAACACCATCCTGAAGGAAATGACACATGTCCCCTTGAAGGGGATCTGTCCCCACCAGGTGTCTGGAAGTCCACTCCCTACCCAGCCCTGCAGGGACAGCTCCCAGGCCACGCCAAGCTGGGGCTCAGTGTTCAGGCCATTGTGGTGTCCAGATGGGTCCAGGGCTGCAGGGCCCTGAGCCAGGTGTGAAGGCCAAGGGACAGGAGTGCAGAGGGGCAGGGGAGCCACAGGGCTGGGGGCCAGCAGGAGGGCAGGGAGACGGGCACAGAGGACCCAGCTGGGAACAAGGTGCAGGGACCTGGGACAAGCCTGAGGGTGGAGTGGACAGTCCCCATTTGTCTCTTTTGGCTCCAGGGGCTCACTGCCATCAGACCAGCCCAACTCTTGTGATGGAGGCAGAAATAACACCTGGCTCTCTTTTCATTCACTGCACAGATGCAAAATCTGGCCTCTGTCCCTGTGAACCGTGGGGGACGTGATTTCCTGGTCACTGCATGCAGACCTGACATCCTTCATTAGCAGATGGGCTACGTCAGCCCCAGCTGGGCCCTGGCACGTGCATGGTCAGAAGCAGTCCCTGGGGACCACAGACCTCGGCTCGGCCCTAAGGCGGGGCTTGGGAAGGGCCCCCGGGAGGAAGCAGAGCAGAATCTCTGAGTCTATTATGAGGAAATAGCCTTTCCTTCCCTGTCAGGACAGGACGGAAATAAGTCCTGTGTTACTGTTGCCCCCACAACATCTGTACTCTCCATCCTCATTTGAATCAGAACATTGCTTTTAGTTGGGCACGGTGCCTTGTGAAAGACAACCCAGCACCTGGTGACCCCAGAAGGAGTGCTAGGCAGCCTCTTGACCACATCTGTGAAAATGAGATGGGAAAGATCCTGGTGGTGAGAATCCCACGAAGGCATCTTGCAGGATGGCAATGAAGCCGGGAGGACCCTTTCCCACTTCTGCCTTTCTGTGCCATTTAGACTGCAAATGTATGCAATGGCCGGAGCCCCAGCAGCCACATGGATTCAAGAGGCAACCTACTAGTGCTGGTGGCCAGGAACTAAAGCTGCGGAGCAGAACGGGGGAGCCTGCATCCTTGGTGACAGTCTGAGGCTGAAACGCCGTCACTCACCAAACTCCACCAAAAAACGGCCTCTCCGTGTGTGAGAGAGAAACAAGCTGCTAAGATGCTCTCTGTTATGTGCAGTGATGCTGGGTGAGGAGTGAGGAGAAAGAAGCTGACCTGTGATGACTACCCCCCAGGCATAAGGAGAGAGCATAACCAGGAGACCCCCCCACTCTGGGCAACAGAAGTCTGAAAACAGAGATGCGATGAATGCGTAGGAAGCTTCTCAGCTGAGCAGATCAGAGCGGTGGGGGGCTGGAGGCGGAGAAGCCAGGGTGTGAGACGTTACTGAGTGCAGCGTGGGCTGCAGCCTGTTTGAGAGACCGAAAAAAACACACCCCAAACAAACAAACAAAAGAAACCCCTCAGCATGTATAGCAATAAGCGAATCAGACAGAGCAGGGCAGGTTGTGGCTAGACACCACCAGAGGAAATGCATTGATAAGAGATCTGCTACGACCTCAATTCAACTGATGGAGGGTTTCTGATGGAAAGCAAAGCCATCGGGTTTGTTTTTGCTAAGTGCACTTGCAGAAAAGAAGAGGGTGGATGTGGCTGGGAGAGGTCCCTGAGGCCCCAAGTGCTGCGGCAGTGGGGAGAGCTGGGCTTGGAAGGAGAGCCCCCGGCGCGGGTGTGGGTGCGTTGAAGGACCCAGGAAGTGAAATCCGAAGGGTGGTGGGACGGTGGGGTGAGATAAGGGGAATCAGTGAAGACACTGTTTATCTCCCCTGCAGTGGTGAGAGAGGAATCAGGCGTGAGTGGGCGAGAACCGGGGGTCCAGTTTTGTATTTCGTGGCTCTCTGAGGAATGTGGACATCAGTGCTGACATCCCAGGGGTGTTTGCAGGCACCTGGAGAGACCTGAGAAGGACATTCATCGGGTGTAACTGGGGTTTGGTCCCTCCCAGAACCCACAGGACTCCTGTCAGAACTGCCCCTGGTGTGGAAGAGATTAGGGATTGTGTAGAAATGACTCGCTCTCTTGTGTGTGCCTCACATGACCCAGAGAGAGAGCATGGCAAGGGAAGTTCCAGGGAGAAAAAAATGCCCACTGTTTCATTTCTTTCAATGGAGGTCAAGGTCAGTATGCTGCAGGGGAAGACTTCATTGTCACCGTATTCTCCAAAGCACCCTCATCTGCATGACTTCCCAGTGGGCAGCTTCCTTCCTCAATAGCGAGTTCCAGACAGGTTCCCAGGCACCTCCCACCGGGACATTCCATGGCCTTTCTCTATGGGACCTGCCCTTCCCAGGGTCAGAACAGGTTAGGGGACCCAGAGTGGGCAGGGCCTGCATGACTGTCTCTCCCTTGAGTGCCAAACAGGCCCCGGACTAGAGGCTGGGCTGAAGTGGGGCTCAGACCCCCGTTTGGCTCCTGCGGTCCTGCCTTTTCCTGCCAACTCACTGAGCCCCAGGAAGGTGCTGGGAGGAGGGGAAGTGGCCAGCCTCTCACGGACAGCTCTGTCCGTGTCCCGTGGGGAGGAGGACAGGGCCCTGCAGGTCCGGAAGTGTGCAGGGGCCACGTCAGAGGGGCCGCTTTCCGTGGTCTCACAGGAAAGGAGGTGGGCGCTCCCAGGCCCGACTCTGGCTTCCCGTTTGGGTCCAGAGGGTCTTTAACTTCCAGAAAGTGAGGTATTAGTGAGCTATTTTGTAGTATAACCAGGCTAAGCCCTTATCCAGATGAAACACTGATCGTATTAATTTATCAGATGTACTCACAGATGGAGAACAGATAGAGAAACAGAAAGACAGTTGGATAGGTAGTTACATACGTAGACACTCAGATACATTGATATATTTAGTTGCACAGTTACATAGACTGAAAATTATAAAGTCAGATACAGAGATATGTAGAGGGATGTGTGTGGAACGTACAGTGAGATACACAGATAGAAAAACAGATACACAGATTGATGGTTACACAGATAGCTACATGGACACTTAGAGACATAGATACATACTAACACACATGGGTATGTAGACCCCTAGAAACCTGGACACGTAGATACGTAGAGAGTTGGACAGACGTTAGGAAAGATGCAGAGATAGTTACAGGGGTGTGTAAATGTTTAGATACCTACATAGCTACACAGACAGATAGATACATAGATGGGTAGATAGATACTAACATATAAAACAGATACATAGATACTTAGGCACATAGATACATACAGTTAAATAGACACTTAGGTAAATGTATTGATAGATAGTTCTGTAGATAAATAGATACTTAGATACATAGATCGTTACATAGATAGAGACTTAGATTCAGAGATAAATACATGGACAGCATGAGCAGGGAAACTTATTGGCTTGTCTTCCGGCCCTTACAGGCTGACAGTCGCCAGCAACACATTTGTGTGAACATTTCGTTCTCCCACGTGCAGAAGCCGAACCATACCACTCTCTTGAGACTTTCATGTTATTACTGGGGTGGGACACAGAGGAGAGTGTCACACCGGAGGACACTCAGTCACCCCCCTCATGCTCTCCAGGGCAGGTGGCACCCTGCTCAGTCTCTGTGTCCCTCTGTGTCCTGTGACCCCGGACTGCACTCTGCACACACCTGCCTCCCAGCTGGCTCTAGTAGTTCCTAAATTAAAAGCCCCTGATTCCATAGAAGCAGATGTACTAATGCATGAGTCGTGTTGTCCAAAGTTTGGTGGGCGAGGCTTCTGGGAAGATTGAGTTAGCAAAGAACCAGATGGGTCTGGGCTGGTGGCTTCATTTCTGTCTGGAGGCTGACACGTGACCCTGGGCCTATTAAGGCACATATCACAGGCCCTGTGTGGAGAGTAGGGGGACTCCTAGCCTCCGTCCCTCACAACATGGAGTCCTATCATCATGGCCTCACAGGGGAGGGCCCAGCCCTGTGAGGAGGAGACAGGACAGAATCAGGAGCTGGAGGGAAATATCTGAGACTCCTCAGGGTCACGGGGTCTCACTGCTGGGCCACAGCACCAGGCAGGCGGCCTCCCAGGCAGAGCTGGGGTCATCGGGAAGGGACTTCCTCATGGTCCTGGGTCAGCCAGGTGAGCTCAGATAGAGGCAGAAGATGTGTCTGCAATGCTGGTTGTCACATCCTCATGGACAGAGTGGGGCTCAGCCTCTCCAAGGGCACAGACCTGCGGCTCTCCCCAGACCTGGAACTCAGCCCAGGGGCACCCAGTCCCATGGTCACTGCTGCTCAGGGAGAAGAGCATCGGGCTCTGGGAGTGCGCCCTCCCTCTGGACACCAAGACCCCTGTGCATTGGGATCCTTGGCCTCAACCCCCCCTGCCCAGGGCCCCATGTTCCCCAGCCCCAGTCACCCAGCACCTCCAAGAACAGAAGGTTCAGACCATGGGCTTTGCCCTGGGGAGGAACCCAGGAGGTGAACCCACGGATCCACAGTGGTGTGGGCCCAGCCAACAGCATCTCCACGTGCTGCAGGGAACCTGGGGTCTGTGGTCGCCACAACTCTCAGGAAGCCTTTCTCTTTCTAGGGGAGAAGGAGCCCCCTCCCCTCCCCTCCAGAGAAACCCTGTGCTGAGGCTCGCCCTGTGCAAAGACCAACACGGCGGTGGTGCAGTGCCACTTATGCGTGTCTGTTGGTGCTGCCCCAGGTGGGGACGTGGGTGGGAGGGGGCAGGAGGGCAGGGCGCCGAAGCACCGAATGTCTGAGAGAGGGCTGAGTTCATGGCCGAGCTGCAGACAGGAGAGGGGCCGTGGAGGCCGAATCTGCGAGGAAGCCTTTGATGGGTTTGGGGGGAAAACCCAGATGAAAGGCTAGAAATCCCAAAGGAGCATTTGTCGGTCTCATGGGAGGGAGACCCCAGACAGTGAGACCACCGTAGGGACAGGTGTGGACACAGAGGAAATGTCCAGAGCTGAGGGCCTGGGGCCTCTGATACCTGTGGGAGGAGGTAAGGAAGAGGGCAGCAGACAGATGGGGGAGGGCCCTGGGGTTCTCTCTTAGAACCCACAGAGAGAATGGAGACCAGGAGAACTGGGGTGGGTCGGCGATCATGTCAGGTCCGGAGGCAAATCCTGGAAGCCTCAGAAGAATGTGAGTGTCACAGCCCTGTGCTCCGGGGACGGAGTGAGGGTCCCGCAGGGCCGCCGGCTCTGGCACACTTCAGAGTGCACGGTGAGAGTGGCGTCCGGTCTCCTGGGCTCCAGCTCCAACTTCGGGGCCCTGGGCAAGACTCCTCTCGGGGCTTCAGGGTCTAATCTCTCTGGCAGGAGCTCCCTTGTGTCCATCCCTGTGGTCCGTGGGGCCAGCTGTGCCAGCTGTGCCCAGCCTCTGCCAGAATCCCCACCAGGATCAGCAACACCACGCCAGCCAGGCCGATGCGGACACAGTTCCCCACCGTGTAATTCTGGGACATGGGGGCTGGAAGCAGAGGACAGGGGGTCACTGACAGGTGGGCAAGAACCAGCCAAGTCCAGAGCCTATGAGACAGGAGCTTCTACCCCACTGGACAGGACTTGTCCCTTTGACTCCCCGCCCTGGGGACTCTCCCCTGGCGACTTACCTGTCTGGGAGCCCCCTTCGGTGGGTGCTAGGGGGACTTCTGTAGGTGGAGGGATGACTGTTGAGACTGGGAATGTAAATTCTTGGGATTTTCCTGGGAGTGAGAAAGCACCAGTGCTTGCCTCCTGCAAAGACCCTCCCCTCCCTGGGAGCACCCAGCCCCTGCCCTCCCCACCTCCAGGCCCCTGGGCCACACCCCCAGGCTTCACTACCAGTCAGCCACAGCTCCCCAGTGCAGGGACCAGCTGCACACAGACTTGCTCAGGGATCCAGGGTGAGTCTTCCCTCCTCACTCTCACACCCCCAGGCTGAACAGGCCTCTTGCAGGTGAAGATGCAAGATGTCCCTGCCTGCTGAGTGTCCACCCCTCAGGAGAGAAGCAGGACCACCCCCACTGCCCACTCCCAAGCAGAGCCCCCCCTGAGGGGTCCCCGAGGCTGAGGTCCCCACTTCCCAGCCCAAATGGGGCTCCACGTGGGGGCACTGAGTTCTCCAGGGGCTCCAGTGAGGGGGCAGGAGAAGCCCTGAGCCCAGGTTCCTCCTTGGCCCGTCCCTCTCAGCCTGGCCCTGCAGCTCCCACAGCCTCCACACCCGGCCTCTTTCTCTGCCCTTCTCAGTACGGAGGACGCCCCTGGACTCCCAGGAAAGGGGACAGAGACATGAGAGCACAGCAGAATGGAATTCTCTGTGTCTACTTGTCTGAGGGGCTGGACACCCCTCAGAATGTCCTGTCCCCCTCCACACGTGAGCACAAAGCAGTTAACGGTGCGTATCACCTGGATGGACCAGGATCATGGTCCACAGAGAAACAAGGTGAGGGGCAGACATGTCACCTGGCCGTAGGATAAGAGGGTCCTGGGGGCTGACCCCACTTGTCAGGTCACTGTGCCTCCCACAGATGCCAGGGCAGGGAGGGATCACAACCTCGGAATAGAGGGGGGAACACACCCCCAGGCCTGGAGGATTGGGAACACCCTGGACATGCACGCTGACCCTTGGGATGTCTGTGTCACAGCGGGACAAAGAGAAATGGGGGGAGACGTGGCCTGGGGCCCCTCAGCATCTGGCTCAGATGTTTCTCTCCTTCTCTTTTTTCTTCCCTTCCCCAGTCTCTAATAATAAACAAGTAAAATCTTTAAATTTTTTTCTGAAATTCTTCCTTAAAGAAAAGAAAAAGAAAATACCAGGAGATGGCAGTAACTGACATTAATAAAAGGACAGTTAATACTACCCTGAACAAGAGGACACACATCCCCTTCAAGGGGATCTGTCCCTAACTGGTATCTAGAAGTCCACTCCCCACCCAGTCCTGCGGGGACAGCTTCCAGGCCATTCCACGCTAGGCTGTGACCAGCATCCCATGCTAGGCTCAGTATCCAGGCCATTGTGGTGTCTGATGGTGTCTAGGGGTTGAGGCCAAGGACATGAGTGCGGGGGGTCAGGAGAGCCGCAGGGCTGGGGGCCAGCAGGAGGGCAGGGAGCCTGGGACAGGGGACCCAGCCGGGGACAGGGTGTGGGGACCTGGGACAAACCTGAAGGTGAAGTGGAGACGTCCTCGTCTGCCACCTTCAGCTCCAGGGGCTCACTGTGCTCAGACCAGCTGGACCTTTTCCAGTAGTAGCAGCAATAACGCCCAACCGTGTCTTCACTCACTGCGGGGATGAGAAATCTGGCCTCTGTCCACGGGGAGCCATGTTGAGACAAGATTTTCTGGTCCCTAAAAGTAGATCTTCTAGACGCCAGGCGGATCACGTCAGCCCCAGCAGGGCCCCGGCACACGATGGTCACAGGTTGTCCCCGGGGGATCACAGGGCCCGGTCTGGCCCAGATGGAGGGTTTGGGAAGGGCTCCTGAGAGCAAGCAGAGCAGATCTCAGGGTTCATCATGAGGAAATAGCTTTTCCTTCCCTATGAGGACAGGAGGACAGTGAGGCAGAGACTGGTGTCGCCTCCACTGCATCTGTACTCTCCACCTTCATTTGAACCAGAACATCACTTTGTAACCAGATCCAGTACCTCGTGAAACAAAACACAACACCTGGCAGCTTCAGGGTTAGTCCTGTGCAACTGTGTGACTATGTCTGTGACAATGAGATGAAAGAATGTCACCCTAATGGTGACAGTCTCATTGAGTTATCTTGCCAGGTGGCAGTTAAGCCTGGAGGACCTTTTTCCACTTCTGCCTTTCTTTGCAAACACATGCAATGGCTGGAGTCCTGGCAGCCATCTTGCATCCAGAGGCAACCTTAGTGCTGGTGGCCCTGAACTAAGGTTGTGGAACAGAATGAAGGGAGCCTGCATCCCTGGTGACACACTGGGGCTGCCACACTGTCTCTTGCCAAACTCCACAGAAAACTGCTTCGTTGTGAGAGAGAGAAATAAGCTATGGAGATGATCTCTATTGTAGGCAGGGATGTGGGGGACAAGTAGATTGCTGAGAAAGGCCTTGAGGCCAGACAGACCTGTGGTGACTACCCCACAGGCATAAGGAGAGAGCATATTGAGGAGACCCTTCCCCTCTGGGCAACAGAAGTCTGAGCAGAGATGCAGTGAACACATAGGAAGCTGCTCAGCTGAGCAGATCAGGGCGGCCAGGGTGCTGAAAGCGGAGAACTCAGGGTGTGAGACCGTACTGAGTGCTGGGTGGGTGCAGCCTACAAGAGAGACTGAAAGAAACCCAGGGTGTCTGGTGATAAGGGAGTGAGACAGAGCAGGGCAGGATGGGGCTGGCCACAACCAGAGGAAATACATTGATAAGCAATCTGATAAGAGACCTCAATTCAACCAGCAGAGGGTTTCAGCTGGGAAGTTAACTCATCAGATTTGTTTTTTCTAACTTCACCTACAGGAAGGAAGAGGGCAGAGCCAGCAGAGAGCGCCCCCCGGAGGCCAATAGCTGCTGTGCAGGGGAAAGCAGATGGAGCTCAGATTTGGGACATGGGTACAGGTGAGGACAGGTGAGAACATGTGGGCTGAAATCAACAGGGTTCTGGGAAGGAGAAAGATGGGGGTGAGAAAAGGACAGTCAAGGATGATCGTGTTCTCTGGTCCTGGACTGACGACCTTCCCTGAGAAAACAGGAGCGGACGGATGAGGAGGCAGGTGTGAGTGGGCGAGAACCAGGGGTCCAGTATTTATGGGATCTCAGGCGTCTAGAAATCTGGAGGGACATTCTGTGGGTGTTTGTGGATGTCAGGAGAGACTGAGGGCAGAAATGACTCACCCTCCAGCGTGTGAATCGCCCGGCCCAGGCAGAGCACTGCAAGAGAAGCCCCAGTGAGAAAAATGCCCACTGCCCAGTTTTCGAAACGAGGGTTGCCGTCAGGGGAAGACCTCATTTCTACCAGAACCTCCAAACCACCCTCATCAACGTGACTCCCAGTGGGCCGCTTCCTTCCCCTATAACGGGCTCCCCCACAAGTTCCCGGTCACAGCCAGAGCTGGCTCCCAGCCAGAGCCCCCTCTGGCCTGCCTGTATCTATCTGACCTGTCCCTGTCTCAGCGTCCAGAACAGGTTAGAGGCCCTGGGCCCTCGACTGGAGACTTCAGTGCGGGTGACACAGATCAGTCACTGTCTGCATGACTGACTCTCTCTCTGGGGCCACCCCTTTTCTCCCTGAGGTCCTGACCTTGCGTTCCAACTCACCGAGGCCCAGGAAGGTGGTGGGATTGGGAGACATGACCAGCCTCTCACTGTCCTCTTTGTCCTTGTCCTGGAGGTCGGAGAACGAGGGCCCTGCTGGTCAGGAAGTGCGCAGGATGGATTCCCAGGAGCCTCCTCATGGCTCATTTCCGCGGTGACACAGGAAGTGACTGGGTGCTCCCAGGCCCGACTCTAGCTTCCCCTCTTCGGGTTCCAAGAGGCTTTGGTTTCCGGGAGGCATTTCTAGTGAGGTATTTCATAACCAGGCAGAGCCCGTGTCCTGATGACACCCACAGAGTATTAAATCCTCGGAGATAGATGATAAATTGATAGATATATGATACCTACATGGATACTTAGACACTCAGATACATAAAGGCATAAATAGTTACCTATGTACATGAATTCATAGACACATAGGTGGATATAGAAATAGTTACATAGGTATTTACATACATGGATACATACACAGATAATGAGATACATAGATAGATACATACAGAGTTAGTCACACAGATTCTTAGATACAGAGTTACATAGGCAGATACCAATAGATAGTTCATAGATATTGGGTTGGCTAGAAAGTCCCTTTAGTTTTTTTTTGTTTGTTTCTGTACAATGGCTCTAGTAGTGTGTATTTGTCTTTTCTTTTAATATATTTTATTGATTATGCCATTACAGTTGTCCCATTCCCCTCCACCCTACACACCCCCTCTCCCACCATTCCCCCCTTTAGTTCATGTCCATGTGTCATAAGTTCTTTAGCTTCTACATTTCCCATACTATTCTTGCCCTCCCCCTGTCTATTTTCTACCTTCTGTTTATGCTACTTATTCTCTGTACTTTCTCCCCCCCCTCCTCCTCCCAATCCCCTGTTGCTAACCCTCCATGTGATCTCCATTTCTATGGTTTTGCTCCTAATCTAGTTTCTATGGTTCTGCTCCTAATCTAGCTGTCTGCTTAGTTTGCTTTTGTTTTAGGCGTGGTTGTTAACAACTGTGAGTTTGCTGTCCTTTCACTGTTCATATTTTTTATCTTTTTTTCTTAGATAAGTCCCTTTAACATTTCATATAATAAGGGCTTGGTGATGATGAACTCCTTGAACTTGACCTTATCTGAGAAGCGCTTTATCTGCCCTTCCATTTTAAATGAAAGCTTTGCTGGATAGAGCAATCTTGGATGTAGGTCTTTGCCTGTCATGACTTAGAATACTTCTTTCCAGCCCCTTCTTGCCTGTAAGGTCTCTTTTGAGAAATCCACTGACAGTCTGATGGGAACTCCTTGGTAGGTGACTGTCCCCTTATCTTTTGCTGCTTCTAGGATTCCCTCCTTCATTTTAATCTTGGCTAAAGTAATTATGATGTGCCTTGGTGTGCTCCTCCTTGGGTCCACCTTCTTTGGGACTCTCTGAGCTTCCTGGATTTCCTGGAAGTCTCTTTCTTTTGCAAATCTGGGAAAGTTCTCCTTTATTGTTTGTTCAGATAACTTTTCCACTCGTGGCTGTTCCTCTTCCCCTTCTGGTACCCCTATAATTCAGATATTGGAACATTTGAAGATGTCCTGGAGGCTCCTAAGCCTCTCCTCATCGTTTTGAATTCTTGTTTCTTCATTCTTTTCTGTTTGGTTGTTTTTTCTTCCTTCTGGTCCACTCCATTGATTTGAGTCCCAGTTTTCTTTCCATCATTATTGGTTCCCTGTGCATTTTGCTTCATTTCACTTAGTGTAGCCTTCATTTTTTCATCTAATTTGTGACTAAAATCAGTCAGTTCTGTGAGCATCCTGATCACCAGTGCTTTGAACTGTGCATCTGATAGGTTGGCTATCTCTTTGTTGCTTAAAAGTATTGGCTCTGGGCCTTTGATCTGTTCTTCTGCTTGAGCCATAATGCTTTGGTCTGTTTGCACCTGTTAGGTATGAGGGGTGGAGCCTTAGGTGTTCACCAGGCTGGGGCAACCCAGTCACTGGGCTGTGACGCTGTATGTGGAGGTGGGGTCAGAGAGTGGTGCTGGTGTCTGTTCTGCTTTCTCTCAGATTTTGGTCCTCTCTGCCTCTCCCCACAAGCAAATTGGGCCCTTCTGGTGCTGGTTCCCATGTGTGTTGTCTTGTGTATGTTCTAGGACCCTGTGGCTCTGCCCAACAGACTCTCCTGTGAGGCTGGGAGCCTCTCTTGGCACCTCAACTCCCCAAAGGTTTTCTAATCGGTGCTTTTAGGCTTTATTTCCAGTTGCTGGGGCCCTGGGTTGCCCAGTCTGTTTCACTGACTGTTTTTAAACCTGCCTGGTTTATCTGCACACGAATGTGTGTCTGCAGTCCGCCAGCCACCTTGCGAGCCTTACTGGGTTTTTGTTCCTGTGCCCGCCCAGTCCACTCATCACCGCCTTTTCCTGGTATGACCTCTCTCGCTGGCCACTGACTCCACCCCTCTTACCAGTCTGGATGAATGGTGCATTGTTGTCGAACTTCGGTACAGTTCAATTTTCTGTCTGTTTTGGGTGTGTTTTTGTTTCTAAATCTTTGTTGTCCTTAAATTTGGTTGTGCCTGGAGGTACAGCATTTCCACCTATGCCTCCATCTTGGCCAGAAGCCTGTAGTTGTTTTTAACATGATTAGAAACAATTTTGTTAGATTGCATTGTGACAGCTGTCATATCAATGTGCATGTAAAAAACATCAAAATGGGTGAATTGGGACACTATTTTTATATTAAGATGGGAGAAAATGTGCAACATTTTTGGCATATTATGCTTGATTATTTCTTTTTTTAAATATTTTATTTATTTATCTTTAGAGGGGAAGGGAAGGAGAGAGGAAGGAAACATCAATGTATGGTTGCTTCTCGTGCATCCCCTGTAGAGAACTGGCCCCTGCCGGAAACTGGTCTGCAACCCAAGCATGTGCCCTGACTGGGAATCGAACCGCGATCATCTGGTTCGCAGGCCCGCGCTCAATCCACTGAGCTACACCAGCCAGGGCCGATTATTTCAAGAATTATTTAAAAAATGCAACCGAAATGCAAAAAAAAAAAAAAAAAAAGATTTGCGCAGTATATGAAGAAGGTGCTGTGACTTATCACAGGTGTCAAAAATGGTTTGTCAAGTTTCTTGGGACTATTGACATTTTCACCAAATAATTCTGTGCTGTGGGGCTGCCTTATGCACTGGAAGCTATTTAGCAGCACCGCTGGCCTGTACCCAGTAGAAGCCAATGGCAGGAGATAGCCAGCATCCTCAAAATATCTAAATCAATCCATTTTTTTTGTGAAAGTAAAAAAATGTGTCTTTTATTTTACAGAAAAAAACTATAAGGACTTCTTAAACAAATTAATACGTACATACACACATGCATTCATATATAGATTGCAGTCACATAAATTGATGCATAGTGTGATAGCCAGAGAAAAGGGGGAGTGGGGACTGGGTAGAAGTTGACAAAGGGGAGGATCGTGGACATCTTTAACAGTGTCAACAATAAAACTAAGGACAAAAACTAAGAGAACAGTCCCATAGAGACAGAGATGGGTGTATCGGTACTGATACAGACCCTTAGACACATAGGTTGATATGAACTGCAAAAGCAGCTAAGCCCACCCTTCAGATTTTGGAGCCAGGCTCCATACTTGTGGGAGCCAATCCCATGAAATAAATCTCTGTACACACGCATCCTATTGGCTTTGTTTCTGTGACAAGCCTTGACCGGTACAATGGGTACACGGGTTTTTTTGCGGGGATGATGAAAATATTTTAGAACTAGAAAGAGGCAATGGTTGCATCAGATTATGAATGTACCAAGTGACACTGCATGGTACACTTTTAAATGGTAAATGTTGTGTTTTGTGAACTTTACTGCAATAGGAAAAAAAGGTAATGATGTAATGCTTGTAAAACAGTCGTCACTTCCTTGACATTGTATAAAGGCATTCGTTTAAAATTGTATTTATTTATTTTCCGAGAGAGGGGAAGGAGGAAGAAGAAGGAAAGAAACATCGATATGTGGTTGCCTCTCACCCACCCCCACTGGGGACCTGGACTGCAACCCAGGCATGTGCCCTGACTGGGAATTGAACCAGCAGCCGTTTGATTCACAGGCCAGTGCTCAATCCACTGAGCCACACCAGCCAGGGAAGCATTCTTATCGCACCCAGGAGGCACTCTCATAGCGAGTGCGCAGAAGACAACACGTGACCGAGCCAAGTCCAGGCTGCTTCCGCTTTTGCTTCCTGTCTGCCTGCCCCAGTGTTAAGTAGAAAAAAATGTGTCTTCCTCATATGACAGCATTCTGTGCTGACCCCCGCCCACGTGTTGAGCTTCCCTGTTTCCTACAAAATCTGGCTCCTTCTCTGGGTGTCCCCAGTACCTCTGGACTTGTATCTAGACACTTTCCCTAATTTGCCCATCTGGACCCATCCCCAGGATGGGTGGGATTGGGGGCGGGGCGGGGCAAAAACCTGATCCTGCTGTCCGTGGTGCTGATCGGGAATTTTCTTTTCGATTGTACTTTCAGCACCATGGTCAGAGTCTATGGAGCCATTTTCGCTAGCTGAGCCCCCTGTATACAGTTCTCATGAGGGACTCAAATGAAAGATATTCAGTGAGAGGAGGAGGGTAAATTAGAAAAAAATGCTAGGAGCCCTGGGTGATGTGGCTCAGTGAATTGAGCACCGGCCTGCAAACCAAAGGGTCGCTGATTTGATTCCCAGTCAGGGCACATGCCTGGGTTGCAGGTCAGGTCCCCAGTAGGGGGCGCTCAAGAGGCAATCACACATTGATGTTTCTCTCCTCTTTTTTCTTCCCTTCCCCACTCTCTAATAATAAACAAATAAAATCTTTAAAATTTTTTTCTGAAATTCTTCTTTAAAGAAAAGAAAAAGAAAATACCAGGAGATGGCAGTAACTGACATTAATCCGGACTCCCCTCACAATCCATGAATCCTGAATAGGAACAGAAGTTTGGGACCTGGGCCTCACACTCAGAATTACAACTTCTGGAACACACTAGGCTGTCCCATAGTGTTGGTGCTTCCTTGCTGAGGTCAAAATGTGTCTTCCTGGACCAAGTTTAGGTGGCCAGCTATTGGGTATGACTAAAATACAGACCAAAGCCACACCACACTGCTTTCAAACCTACATCTGCTTCTCGCTAGCGCTCTGTCCTTGGGGATGTCATTTCACCTCTCTGAGGCTCACTTCGTTTTTCTCTAAAATGGCAATAGCAGCGGTGTTGGCTTGTGAACGTATTTTTGGAGGGTCAGTGGTGAAAGATGATTAGGTTCTGGCTCTCAGAGGATCTGAGACCCAGGCCTCCTGGGTCTCATTACAGGTCTGCCTCTTATTGACTCTGTGACTTAGTGAAAGCCACCCACACGCCGGCTTTGTCATCTCTAGAATGAAAATCCTGGTAGGACTTCCTTCACGGGGATTTGGTGAGAATCTGTATAGTTTATACATGTGATAAACTAAAGCACCTGAATTCAATTAGCACTCCTTCAAGACTGTGAGATGTTGCTACTATTATCATCATTATTATTTCAACCATTAAGTGCCTAGACACGGCTTGATAAACTGTATGCAGTCATGGTCACGGCTTGTATGAATTATCATGAGGGTCCCTATGGAGAGAGTCACCGGAAGCCACGTGGGTGAGAGTTGATGTGACTGGAACTCAAAGCCAAGCCTGTCTGACACTAATGTGCAAGCTATTGTCATAATCCCACCTGCCCACCATTAGTGTCACGGCAGGAAGAATAAATTCAGGGAGTCCGCTACTCCCAGACGGAAGGCCGAGGCTTATAGTACTTTGGCCATGAGTTTGCAGCAATGATCTCTTGGAGTTCCTTATTTCCTCAGCCTTTTCTCCGTGGACCAAGACACCCCTTTGCTCCACAGAGCCTGCAACAGGCTCCCGGGAACTTTTCCTTGTAGGGTTGGCGGACAGAGAAGGTGGGAACTGCAAATGGTCTGAGGAGCAGGGAGACAAGGTCACAGCCGGAGGAGTCAGCTGGAAGGAAGGAGCTGAGACGCATCACAGGGAGCTCCAGAGAGAGAACTCAGCTGTTCTCGGAAGTTGGCAGGTGCTGCAACCCACTCCCTAGTGTGTCAGCTCCTCCTGGGCTCCCTCTGTTGGCTGGGTCCCTGCTTTCTCTCTGGCTTTCTTCTCTCTGTGTGTCTTTGTCTCCCCCTCTCTTCCTTACTCTTCATTTCTCTCTCTCTGTCTCCACTTCCCCGTATTTCTGCATCTTTAACTCTGCCTCTCTCTCTGTTTCTTCTTTCTCTCCCTCTGTCTGTATGGGTAGGTCTCCCTTCCTCTGTCTGACACTCAGTCTCTCTCTATTTCCTGCCCTCCTGTCCTCTGAGTTTCTGCCTCTCTCACTCTCAGGGGTCTGGGGCTCTCTGTTCTCAGGGCCTCTCACTGTTCTCTCCGTTTTTATGGTTGGGTGTTGGTGCTCTGGTTCCACCCTGTCTCGACATTACACTGTCTGCTGTCTCTCTCTCTCCCCGTGCTGTGTGTCTCTTTTCTTTCAGTCTCTCCCTTCCTGTGTTTGTGCCATGGGGGTGTGTGATTGTGTCCCCATCTTTCTTGAGCTTCTGCTCTTCTCCCTGAGGGTAGACCTCTCTCTTTCTCTCCGTGTGCCTCAGTCTCCTTCCACATCATTCTCTTTCTTCCCCTCCCCCCTCTGTGTCTCTCCCTTCCCCCTCTGAACCCAGATGGGCTCTCTCAAAGCCTTTCTGTGTGTTGGGAATCTTTCCCCATGGCAACGCTCCAATGCTGGGTCCCCTCCCCAGCCCGTTGGCCTTCTCCACATGCCACCTGAGCTTCAGGAGAAATGCCCATGGCCTCACGCCCTGGTCCTTGCACACGTATGGCTTTGGGAGAGGCCCTGCCATGCTGACTCAGTTTCCTCATCTGCTCAATGGACAGAAGAATAGCGCCTGCCAGACAGGCTGATATGAGGATTAAATGAGATGATACGTTAGAGATGCTTAAAAGAAGGCTTAGTATACAGCAAGTGCTCAATAGATGTTGTCCTGAAGTTCGCCTGGGCTCATATCCCCTTCCATCCAGCTGAACCAACCCATGCCCACCAGCCCAGGCTGCAGTCATTCCACTGTTCCTCCTGTCCCTTGAAGAGGCAGCCCTCCCCCACACCACCCTGTCCTGGACCCCCTCTAGTGCTCTGGTCGAGGGCTGCCCAGTACCAGACCACTAGCAGTTACTTCCAGTTTAACCTCTAAAATTTCGTAAAATTTAAACTTCAGTTTCTCAGCCACATTTCAAGTGCTTGGCAGACACATATGGTCACCATACTGACCAGTGCAGGTAACAGACTATTTCCATCCTCCCAGGAAGTTCTGTTGGACAGGTTCTTTTTTTCCCTGCTCCCAATGGACAGGAAACGCCCTCTGTAGTGTCCGCCACCCGTCCTCTGTCAGGGCCAGCCTGCCTGAGTTCAAATCTCACCTGCACAGCTTAATACCCATGTTAACCAAGTCATCTAAAAATTAAAGTAGTTAAATAAACAAAATGGGAAGAAGACATGAGCAGACACTTCTCCCAAAAGGACCTTAAAAATGACCAACAAATAGCCCTGGCTGGTGTAGCTTAGTGGATTGGGTGCCGGCCTGTGAACCAAAGGGTCACTGGTTTGAATCCCAGTCAGGGCACATGCCTGGGTTGCGGGCCAGTTCCTACCAGGGGAATCATGAGAGGCAACCACAAACTGATGTTTCTCTCCTTCTCGCCTTCCCTTCCCCTCTAAAGATACATAAATAAAATCTTTTTTAAAAAAAGACAGAAAAAGGCAGAACCATGTTATTTCAGTCATCGGTGGGACATAAAACAACAAGCAAGCAAACAGGACGAACAAACAAACAAAAACTCATGGACACAGACAATGGTAGGGTGGTCACTGAAGGGACGGAGACGGGGTGCAAAGGAAAGTGTGGGGTCCCTTGTTCAGAATAACTAGTGCTTTCAGGATGGTTACAGATCATTAAACCAAGGGTAGGACCCCCTGAGCACAGGACCCGAAATAATCGCGCAGGTCTCTCCCAGGCCGTGACTTCCGCATTTCCGAAACACGTGCTCTTCCTGCTCTCCACGTTGGTGGTGGCCCCACACCCCCAGGCCCTGCCTTCTGGGGTCCATGGGATGGACAGAATGCCCCCCTAGGGAGATCCAGTCATGAACCCCTGGGACCCATGAATATGTCGCATCACCTGGCAAAGGGACTTGGCCAATGTGGTTCGAGTCACGAACCCTAAGATAAGGAAGTCAGGCTGGCGTGAGGGTTAGTTAATCCAGCGTGTTTACTCGGCCAGGCTACAGTCCCCTGGTCGTTCGGCCAAACTCTAATCCAGGTGTTGCCGTGGAGGCGTTCTGTCAATGTGGTTACACCTGCAAGCAGTGGACCCTGAGTAGAGGGGGTCACCTTGGAGAACGCATGGGCATCGTCGGATCAGCTGAACGAAGAGCAACACGGAGGTTTCCCCGAGGAGAAGGAAATTCTGCCTGCAGATTCAGCATCTGCTCCTGCCTGCCCGAGCCTCCGAAGTGAGCCCCACAGAGCTGGGGCTCGCCGGCACCCAGCACCTCAAAACCCAGTTCCTCCATGTAAATCATATACGTATGAGTGGGTATATATATTACATAGTTACAGGTAACTGGTTGCCAAGTAACGCATGAATACATAGCCATCACCCAATACAGATGGATAGTATTATTAGTACTTGGTAATCAGTAACAATCTTTTACAGGTAATATATAAGTATATTTTAAAACTAAATAGATATCTCTCTTTTTAAAAGATTTTATTTATTTATCTTTAGAGGGGAAGGGAAGGAGAGAGGGAAAGAAATATCAACATATGGTTGCCTCTCATGCGTCCGCCGCTGGGAACTGGCCTGCAACCCAGGTATGTGCCCTGACTGGGAATCGAACCGCGATCCTCTGGTTCACAGGCCTGCGCTCAATCCACTGAGCTATACCAGCCAGGGCTAGATGGATATCTAAATATAGAGAGAGATATATGTCTATATATGTATGTCTCCTTCTGGCTCTGTTTCCCTGGAGAGCCCTGACTGATACACCTGTGATCCAGCTGGGCCCCACCTGATCACATGAGCCCTAAAAGCAGAGCACCTTCTCTGGCTGGAGGAGCCTCGGGAGCAGACCGGCCCCAACCGATGAACGGCAAGAGCCAGGGACTTCAGCCAGCACCTGAATGAGCTGGGAAAAGGACAGTTCCAAGCCAGGGAGCCGACATCCTGATTTCAGCTTAGAGAGAGCCGAAGGAGCCGCCCGACTCTGCCCTACAGAAACTGAGATGATAGGTGTGGATGAGTTGTGGTCCATCGTTATGGAAGCAAAGTGAATAGCACAGCCCAGGCTTCTCTCTCTCTCTCTCTCTCTCTCTCTCTCTCTCTCTCTCTCTCGCAACCCCCATACCTTTTTGGTTCCTAAGTCCAAGTGAGCCTGCCTCCTGAATATCCCTTTTGTCTGTACCTTCTTCTCCACTTCTGGGCCCCTGCCCTAAACCAGGCCCCTTTCTGGGGTTCTAGGGCGAGGCCCCCCAAAAATATCAAGGGCCGCTGGCTGATGCGGCTCAGTGGATTGAGTGCAGGCCTGTGAACCAAAGGATCGCCAGTTTGATTTCCAGTCAGGGCACATGCCTGGGTTGCAGGCCAGGTCCCCAGAGGGTGCGTGAGAGGAGCCACACATTGATGTTTCTCTCCCTCTCTTTCTCCCTGCCTTTTCCTCTCTTGAAAAATTAATGAATAAAATTTTTTTAAAAAATAATATCAAGGGAGCCCCAAAGATTCAGTCACCATGATGCACAACACTATAATGTAGCAAATGAATAAATGCAACAAAAAAGAATGAATAACACATCTATAAGGAACAAAGTATCAACATTTTAACAGGATCAAATGAAATATCAACAAAGTAACCATGTGGGGGCTAGGTGGAGTGGTGGTGGAGGGATTGAGCAAAAAAGAAAACAAAAAAGAGAGAGAGAGAGAGAAAAGCTCATGGACACGAACATCAGTGTGGTGATTGCCTGGGGAGGGGGAGAGGAAAGAGGAGGGTATGGGGGATAAAGGAGGGTATGGTGATGGAAGGAGACTTGACTTGGTGTGTGGTGAACACATAATACAGGGTACAGGTGATGTGTTGTGAGACTGTGCACCCGAAACCGGTATAATTTTGTTAACCTGTGTCAACCCAATAAATTCCATTTTTTAAAAAAGTAAAGGTGCGAGTGACTTTTCCTTTTTATTCAGGCTCCCATCCCAACCCTGATCCTGTCTTCATCTGAAGTTTTGATAATTTTGTTCATTGTGGATCATTTTTGCAATCCTTTTTAAAATATTGCATTAACGTGGCTGGTGTGGCTCAGTGGATTGAGTGCTGGCCTGCATACCAAATGGTCACTGGTTCAACTCCCAGTCAGGGAACAGGCCTGGGTTATGGGCCACGTTCCCAGTAGGGGGCGCGTGAGAGGCAACCACACATTGATGTTTCTCTCCCTCTCTTTCTCCCTCTCTTCCCCTCTGCCTAACAATAAATAAAATCTTAAAAAAATATATGGCATCAAAATAGTATTTATCTTAAAACATCTATCCGTACAGTGGAATATTTTTCGGCTATAAAAAGAATGAAGGGCTGATACCTGCTACGGTGTGGATGAACCTTGAAGAGAAGCCAGACACGGAAGACCGCACATCAGATGAGCCCCATGTATGCGATGCGTCCCAAACAAGCAAATCCAGAGACAGCGGCCCGGGGCAGGGGAGGGTGGGGAGTGACCGCTGGTGGGTTTGGGGGTTTCCTTTTGGGGCGATGAAAATGTTTTGAAACTGGATAAAAAATGATGGTTGCACAACACGGGGAATGCACCCAATGAATGCCGCGCTTAAATAGTTCACTTTATTCTATGTGAACTTAACATCAGTAAAAATTGGTGAACACAAATCTGTGATTTAAGTCTAGTATTGATCTGGGTTACTTGGTTTTGGGTGACCACCCCTCCCCACCACCTCCATCCCCACCTTAAATTTCACTTTTAAAGATTTTATTTATTTATCTTTAGAGGGGAAGGGAAGGAGAGAACTATCAGTGTATGGTTGCCTCTTGTGAGTCCCCTGCCGGGGACTGGCCTACAATCCAGGCATGTGTCCTGACTGGGAATCAAACCGCGATCGGGTGGTTCACAGGCCCGCGCTCAATCCACTGAGCTACACCAGCCCTGGCTTAAACTTTACTCTGGTTGCAAGTCTCCAACCTCCTCGTTCCAGGCCCTGCAGGGAACTTTCCACCCCCTGGGTCGGACCAAGTCATTCCGTTCCACACAGCCTCCCGGACGGCGTCCCCACTCCCACCGGCTTTGGAGCTGGGCTTCCCAGACAAACCAGGCAAAATCCATTTGAAAAGGGGGTTCCAGCCACACCTTCAGGGCCCTCGGCTCCACCTGGCCTCCAACCTGCTCCGTTCTTCCTTCTCCGCTTTTATAAACTTCCACTCTTCCTTCGCGGTTGTTCAAGCCACGCCTCCTTGCTATCTCTCTTTAACTTTCTTTTTCTCAAGCCCCACAACTCCACCCCCAGCTCTCAACAGAGTCAGCTCCCTCCGGGCCCCGCTGCCACCCTCTCCCACTCAGCCCGCCTCCCCCACCCGCCCCGGGGCTCTGCCTCTGCGCCCTCCAGCCAGCCTCTTTCCGGAGGACTCTGCTGTCCCTCCAGGTCAGGCCCTCTCTCACAGTGGCCCCTGAGGGATCTTCGTTAACGCCCAAATCTGGCCTTCTTCTTGTCATCTCTAGGCCCAGGCTCCCAGGCTGATGCAATGATCTGTGTATGGGTGACCAGTTTCGCGCAGGGACATTCAGCCAGGAACGTCTCCAGGGCAGAGTCAGCGCTGCCCGTGGAAGACCCCCTCCACCCTCCTTGCCTGCTCGCTCGCTCTCTCTCTCTCTCTCTCTCTCTCTCCCTCAATCCCCACACACACTCCCCCAACAGCTGCAATCTGGAAGAAATTACTCTCCTAAACAGCCAGTTTCAGGAAATTCCAAACTGGGCAGGGGGAGGGGCCGGGCCAGGGGCGCGCCCCGTGCCTCCCCCACCCGCTTCTGCGTGTCCTCCGGAGCACACCCAGTCCCGGCCTCCGCCCGCCCCCACACTCAGCCCGGAGGGGCCTCAGCTTTTCCACCGCTGCTTTCTAGTCCTTGAAAAATCCTAGAGGCAAACTTTTGGAAGGCTGGTGGGGAGTAAGGAAGGCGGGGCGGGGCCTGTGCCTTAACCCTGTCTGCCCCAGACGGACTGCGCTGGACGGACTGAGCGTTGACTCCGCGCCCGTTTGGGCTCCTACCATGGCCCCCGAGAGGGGCTGACACTGCGGTTCGGGCGCAGGTAAAGCTGGGGTGGGCGCCAGAGGGTGGGGCCCGGACTTTCGGGTCTGAGCCGGGGAGGGGCCGGGACCCCTGACTCCTGAGCTGAGGGAGGAAGAGCTGGGAGCAGGACTCCTGGGACCCGAGAGACACGGGGCCTGGACGCGGACGCCTGGGTCCAGGTCCCCTTCCAGGTTCCGCATGACACTTCCTTTTGGCAGGTGAGATCAGGCCCGGAGGAAGGAGGAAGACGGCAGGGGCCTGGGAACCGCAGGCCCAGGCGGGCTCCGAACCCAGGGCGCGGCGTCCCAGCCTGAGCCGAGCCTGAGAGAGCCGGGCCCGCTCCACGAGAACCCCGAGGTAAGTGACACGGTCGGGGCCCCCGGTCAGGTCCGGAGGGCAGCGGGACCGACGGTTGGAGAGACGGCGGAGGCTGAAGCCGGGGCCGCAGCCACGTGGCCGCAGGAAGCGGGCCCTGCTGTCCGCAGGGGCCGGGGTCTTTCCCGCCAGGGTCCCACTGCCCCGCCTCACCGCTTCTCCCACCGAGCTGGGAACCAGTCGGGCCGGATCTGGAGCGGGTTGTTATTTCCGTCCTGGCGGGGCTGGGGCCAGGAGGGGACAGAGGAGAGCTGTGACTCCCCCGCCCCCCACTCGCCTTTGCAGCTGGAGCGCACAGGAAGGGGACGGAGCGGACCCGGGGGCGGGAAGCGGGCCGAAGCCCAGGGCACCGGGGTCAGGCGACGCGGGTCCCCAGCCTGGCTCCTGCCACTCTGCCCGCTTCACGTTTGTCACAAACAACGGCCCTTCTGTGGGGAGCCTGGGCCGAGGGACGGGCGTTTTCTGATCGTGACCTCACTGCATGGAGCGCACAGCTTTGCTGGAGGGAGATTAGAACCTCGGTTCAAGAGGACCAGAGGCTGGGCGAAGTGGCGTGGCTCACCCCAAAGCCTCAGATCTGGGAGAAGAGGGGACTCTCCAAAACACTGCAAACAGAACAAAACAAAAGCTATGTCTATCATTGTCCTCATCTGGAATGAAAAAAAAAAAAAAACAACGGAAAAAAGAGAGCAAAACAAACATGGTAGATGGGTGTAGGAAATCCCAGGCCTTCAGAGCGAATTGAAACATCATTTTTTCCGTGGGCACACACACCGCCTGTCCTGTCCTATCCTGCGAGGGCCGTGGGGATCTGATGTCACCCTCAGGCTCTGGAGCGCATCTGCTGGCCAGGGCAAGTCCCCCCTCCCCCGCGCCCTGTGCCTCGGCCACCACAGCTGGAACACAGACCTGGTCTCCCCCGTTTGGGATGGTCGGAGGGTTACAGGCGTTCGCCCGTCTGTGTGGCCCAGAATAAGTGCTTGGGAAATAAAACATCAGCATCCTGAGAGTGCTTTTCGACCACCCCTTGCATGCAGGCATTTTTTTTGTTTGTTTAAATTCATTGATTTGAGAGAGAGAAAGGAGGGGTGGGGGAGAGAGAGAGAAACACGCATCTGAGAGAGAAACATTGATGGATTGCCCCTCCCTGCACCCTTGTATTTTCCCAGCTGAAGCTGGAACCTGTAACCCTGGTATGCGCCCTGACTGGGGATCGAACCGCAATCTTTTGGTCTATGACATGGTGTTCCAACTAACCGAGTGACCTGGGACAGGGAAGCATGTCGGCATTCTGATTCCTGTTTTTGGCAAGTAAACGGAAGTTTAGAGATGAGGGAGTTAGTTCAGGGTCCTACAGAATGGCAATAGCAGGCCAGGTGTGTTTGATTTATGTCAGATACTGAGACCTCAAGGGGCTGCCAGGTGTTGGAAAGTGGCGGTGACGTCACTGCCTCGTAAGGCAATAGGGTGGGCCGAGGGGTGAGCCAGGGCTGAGCAGGGGGAAGCTGTGGCCAAGAGCTGTCCAGGGTGTGGCATCCGTGCAAAAGAGCCAGAGTGTAGTGGTGGTAACTCTGGGGTCCCACAGAGCTGGCTTTGTAACCTTGGGCGGATCACATACTCTCTCTGGGGTCCCTTCCCTCGTCTGGGATACGGCGGGACTGAGCATGTATTGGGCACTTGCTGTGTGCACCGGATACCGTGCTAAGGCTGTCATGGGGAACTTCTCACCTATCGTGGCCAAGAGACTAAGAAGTATCATGTGCGTATCATCCCATTTTCAAGGTGAGGCAGTGAGATCAGAAAGGTTGAGTCACTGGCCCAAAGCCACACAGCAGTGGGCACAAGCAGATGCAAGCCTGAGCAGTTGGCTTTCTGAGCTGGGCTGTCTTCACTTGTTAACTCTCAGCAGAGTAATAATGGACCCTGAGAGAGGATCTATTTTAAACTGTGAATTGAGATTCATTCGAGAGTAGAGGTCGGCATTTAAAAAATAAATAAAATAGATTAGAATAAAAATATCCCAAGCATCTAGCATGTTAAAACAGTAAGTCTTGTTTAGTACTTTTTTTTTTTTTTTTTGCCTTATGTGGAGGGCAGGGGGAGAGGTACGGTGATTGTTTGCTGAGGCTGCAATAAAACTATATTTATTCATCTAGGTTGAGGTCAGAGAAGGCTGAGAAACACCGAAGAACTTTTGAATTAAGACTGGTTTTCCTAGAGATATGTGTGTGTGTGTGTGTGTGCGCTTGCGCATAGGCTAGAGGGCTGTTCTCATAACATGTCCACCTAAGATGATTTTAAATTTTTTTGGCTCTACTTTTCTCCACCTTATCACTAATATTTCCCAGGGTGCTTGTTACTGAGAGAACAATGTTGGCTGCTTTGCCTTCCTCCGAGGATTTGGTCAGATCGAAATTTCCTTTCACTGAGATTGTTTGGGAACACATGTCGGGTGCCCTCCCTGCCCCCCCCCCCCATAACACTAGCACTACCAGTTGGCCAGCACCCTTACAAATAAGAGTTTTCCAGGCAGTTTTCTCTGAGCAAGGAAGCTAGTGCCTTTTTATCCGTTTTACAGACGGGAGACAGACAAAGAGAGGTCACGTCTTACGTCCCGGTCCCTACAGCTGGCGAAGGGTGGGGCCTCATTTCAAACAGAAAGAAAATCGTTCCTTATTACAGTGCCTGATAACAGAAAGGCCCAAGGTTGCCAAAGGCCCTCCCAGAAGTTTCATAAAAACAGCCCAGTTCCAGGATGTGGGCAAAGGTTCAGAGGCATTTCCCTGTGACATGAACCCTGTCCCTTAGCTTCCAGTTCACAAGCTGCCAGCTTTGCATTGACTCCATTCGGCCAATTTTTAAACATAGACAAATTCGCCTCGTTATTGCTCTCTCGCAAAAAGTAAGATATTACACTGTCTCTTTTAACATTAAACAATCCTAATTAGCCACTGCACGCAGACTTCCAGACCCTCCCTCTGCCTCCCCAGTCAGAATCTTCAAGCAGGCCCCTTCGTCTTGATGACATTGTATTTTAGGGCCGCGTTGGGATAAAGTTAAATACAATCCAGACATTTAGAAATAGACCCAACAGTTAAGCAATTCCCCTCTTCCCGGGGCTCAGGAAGTGCGTGAGTCCTAGGCACCTTGCCTGCTGCTCCGTCAGCGAGGTCAGCCCTGCGTTCAGGGGCTTGCATGTGTGAAGAGCCGGGGCCTCTGTCAAGTTTGGAGAGCATTTGTGGGTGGGTGGGGGGTGCTGCTCGTCGCCTGGCCTCTGGGAAACTGAAGTGCTGGTTCTTAGTGGAATCAGCCCAGCGTGGTGCTCCTGGGCAGACCCAAAATTAAATCTGAGACGTGAATCAAGCAGCTGAGGCCTCCGGGCTTCTGGGAGCCTTAGTTTCCCCACAGGTGAAGTGGGTGTAGTCCTCCCGCCATCATCCTGTCCCTTTTGGGGTGGAGGGGATGACATCCTGGGGAAGGCAGGCGAGGCCCAGGGCTTGGGGTGCCGCACGCACAGGGGTCCACTCTGAGTGGAGGCTGCGCTGACCGACCCCCTACCCTGCAGATGCCGGTGCTGAAGCAGCTGGGCCCCGCGCAGCCCAAGAAGCGACCGGAGCGCGGCACCCTCTCCATCTCCGCGCCTCTCGGTGATTTCCGGCACACGCTGCACGTGGGGCGCGGTGGCGACGCCTTCGGGGACACGTCGTTTCTGAGCCGCCACGGTGGGGGGCCACCCCCCGAGCCCCGGGCGCCGCCTGCGGGGGCCCCGCGTTCCGCACCCCCGCCCGCCGTGCCGCAGCCGCCGCCGCCCGCTCTCCGCGCGCCCGCTCCCGCCGACCCGCTGTTGTCCTTCCACCTGGATCTGGGCCCCTCGATGCTGGACGCAGTGCTGGGCGTCATGGACGCGGAGCGCCCAGGGGCCGCGGCCGCCAAGCCCGACGGGGACCCCGGGTCCGGGCCTCAGCACCCCAGGGCTCGCTGTCTCCCCGAGGCGGATCTCGAGCTGGACGAGGTCATCGGCCTGTAGGCTGTGGGTTCCCCGCGCCCTTGCCATCCTGCACCCCACTTCTTTATACATAAACGGCCAAGGTCTGTGCCCCGGTTCTGTCTGTTCACTGTTCACTGTGGATGTGGGAAAGGGGAGTGATGGAGTTCTGGTCCCCCAGGAGACTGGACCAGTCGGGTCTGATGGTGGGCTTAAGGTGGTGCAATGAGGACCCTTCCGAAAAGCCCGGGGCGTGTGACCAGGCGGAGCCCCTCCCAGGGGCGGGGTCCTGACGTGGCTGATTCCACAGCCTCATTCATTCATCCTGTTGACTTGAGTGCAGCTGCGGGCGGGGTGGCGGCCTGATTCACCCGCCCCGTGCCCTGCTGAGCTACACAGAAAAGTGGCCGGGAAGAGGCGTGGTCCCCTGCAGGAGGAACCTCCCCCCCTCCCCCAAAGCGGCGATGACCTGAACACTAGGGAGGCAGCGGCGTCAAGTCTGAGCTACCAAGTTCAGATCGAGCCTGCAAATTTATGGTTGTCCCCTGCGCCTGCAGAGGGAGAAACCCAGAGGGGCGTGGCAGAATATGCAAATAGAGAGGCGGGGCGGGACCAGCCAATTGAGTTGTGCTGGGGGAAAGAGGCGGGGTTTCACATGTAAATCTTTAGACAGGGCGGAGTCAGACTAAGGACCCAGAGGGGGCGTGGCCACACCGTTAAATGATTAGCTGGGACTGAAGCCAGGCTCGCTAGGAGGGCTGTAAATCATTTGGACAGGGGGTGGGGCCACACCTGTAAACTGCTACTCCGTGGAGGGGCGGGGACAGGATGCCCCAGAACACCGTGGAGGGCGAGGCGCGCTTGGGCGGAAGTCGGAGTCCAGAGTGCCAGTGGACCTGCTTCCCGGGCCAGGGCGTGGTCAGAGCGACCGCGGACAACACCACATTCCGCCACAATCCGGTCACCGCCCGGGTGTCTATGGAGGAGGCAGGAGAGCCTGAGTCGTCCCCCGAGGCCCCCACCATGGAGACTCCTCCGCCGCAGGCCTGCCGCTTCTTCCTGGAGGGCCGCTGCCGCTTCGGCGGCCGCTGTCGCCAGCCCCACCCTGGGGCCACGGCCCCGGCGCGGCCTAGCTGCGGGGCGGAGGTGGGGGCCGGGATGAAAAAGCCGCCGCTGCGCACTGCCGCGGCTGTCATCCAGCGCATCCGCTGGGACCCGCGCCTAGACCCTGCTGACTTCTCGGTGGGCTACGTCGACCGCTTCCTGGGCGTGCTGGAGGAGCCCTTCAGCTCCTTCTGCTGGGACGAGCCGCTGGCGGCGCTCGGGCCCGACTCGCTGGCTGTGCCGCAGCACCGCGTGCGCTACTTCCGCTTCCGTGGCCGCATCGTGTGGGACCGCGCCTCGCGTACTGATCACGTCTTTGGCTCTGGCTCGGCGGAGGGCCGCGGGCCCACCATCCTGGACGCACTGGACAGCGAGGACGGGGACGTGCATGGGGATGGAGAGGCACAGGAGGCCGGCGATGTGCCCAGTGATGAGGCCGCGCATGAGGCCGGAAATGCACATAGCAGCAGGAACCCGCTCAGGGACGGAGATGCACAGGAGGATGAGCCGAGGACCGGGGAAGGGCATGAGGTCGACGTGCCTGGGGCCAGGGAAGCACAGGACTGTGTAGCTGCCCCCCGTGCTGGCGCTGCCCCAGCAGAAGGGTGCAGAGAGCCGGTCGGGACGGGCCACATAGAGGGGAGCCTGGTGCTGGCAGGGGCGTCTGTGGATGCCCAGAAGCTGGTTGGAACCAGAAGCCAGGCTTCCCCATGGATGCAGCCCGAAAGGGCGCGGAAGCCGGCTGCCAAAGACAAAACCAGAGAGGAGCAGCCCCCCACAGGAGACCTCCCCCAGACGAAGGAAAAGTGTCAAGTGGAGTGGGGTCCCGGGGACAGCAGAGAGGCCACAGTGGCCTGGGCCCTGGCCCCTCGGCAGCCTCGCCCCACGCACTTTGTGGCCCTCATGGTGACAGACCCCAGGCTGCAGGCAGGGGTGGCCAAGGCCCAGGAAGAACTGGTCCGAAGGACGCCATCCTGTGCTGCTTTCATGGTTCCCCCCCAGGCCCTGCACCTGACGCTGGCCCTGCTGAGGCTGGCGGGCCCGGGGGACACCGTGGCCGCTGTCAGGGCACTCAGGCATGTGCTCTCAGCCCCGGGACTCCAGGCACCCCCGCATGTGAGGTTCAGGCAGCCGGTGCTCCTGGGCTCCCACGTGCTCTGTGCTCTGCCCTCCCCCTCCCTAGAAAACATGGCCCAAGTGCTGAGCCAGAGGCTGGAGGCGGAGGGGCTCAGAGTGCTACAGCCCCCTGGAGGCCTACACCCCCACCTCACGCTGGCCAAGGTACCCCGGGGCTCCCAGGACCACCTCCCCACACCAGGGTTCAGCCCAGGGCAGGAGCTGGGGAGCCAACTCCTGAGCCAACTCTGGCTGTGCTGCATGGGGAGGGCAGGGGGCACCTACCAGCCCCTGGCTGAGGTGCCCCTGCGGTGACAGTCCCAGACCTCTAGGGCTGACAAGCCCCAAACACCGAAGGAGATGCAGTCCCAGCAGGAGAAACAAAGCACGCGCGCTCTCTCTCTCTTCTCTCTCTTTAATTTTGGTTTTGCTCAAGCTTCCAAACGTGCTCAGTGCTCCAAGGATAGAATGAAGGAGGAAGGGGAGGGGAGAGGAAAGGGGAGGGAGGCAGAGGAGGAACATCTGGAAGAAAAGCAGCCTGACAGTCCAGCTGTTTGCAACTCACTGTGCGTCCTCCAGTTACATGGCAGAAGAGGGAGGGAGGGAGGGTGAAAAGAAAAGGGAGGAGGAGGGAAAATAACTTAAATAAACACACACAAAAAGAAAAGAAGGAAACATGACGTGAGCTGGTGATCCATGGAGGGGGGAGGGGAACCGTTTACCTGTGCTGAACCAAGGGAGCAGGGAACAGGAGGAGGGGGGAGGAAAGGGGGAAAAAAAAACGAGAAGAAACACTGGGGTGGAGGGAGGAAGGGACACGAGACAACTTAGTACAACTGCAGACGAGGCGGCCCGGCCGGTGGGGTCCCGCGGTGGCCTCTGGAGTCCTCAGTGCAGGGTGGCGGCTTGGATCTGCTGGTGGCATGGTGTGGCTTGGCGTAGGTGTTTCTGGGGTGGGAGCCAAAGGCAGGACACAGTCTCTATGGCTCCCCTGGCCCCAAGCACTGAGGCCCCAGAGGGCTGGGCAACAAGAGTCTGTGGTGAGGTAGGCACAGGAGCGGTGAGCGGCGGGCGGCGTGCTGCTGCCCCCGCCGCAGCGGGCACGGGCGGAATGGCCTGTCTTCTTCCACTGGCCCCCCAGCATGGGACGGGCTGGGGTGCCAGGTTGGTGCCACAGCACAAGCTCGAGAGAGAGAGAGAAAAAACACTGAGACAGCATTAGTAGAGGTGCAGAGGGGACAGACCGAGCCCCCAACCCTCTGCAGCCCCACCCCTCCTCCCATCCCAGCCCATCCCTCTGAGACAAAAAATAAAAAGGTAGAAAAAATCTCTGTACAGACTCCCCGGTAGGAAAACGGGGGCAGGGATGGTGGCTCTTCCTGGAGCCCACTCCCCACAATTATTTTACAACCCAAGTCCATGGCTCAAAAAACGTGCAGAGGCGGCAGTGGGGCCGCGGCCCTGCCCCCCCACCCCCTTCACGTGGAGCTCAGAAGGCGGACAGCTGCGCCAGGCTGAGGCGGCAGTCGATGCTGGCGTTGTCCAGGCCCGTGTAGGCCAGGCCCAGGGGCTCTAGGAAGGCCCGGCAGGCGGCCTCGCCCTCGAAGGCCAGCTCGGCCTGCAGGTAGGAGACAGGCAGCGCAGGGCGGAAGCTATGGAAACAAGAGGAGAATGTGATGAGGCGGGCAGCAGGCAGGGGCCCCCACGAGCAGGGAGTGGGTGCCCCCCCTTCAGACACCCAAAAGGTTTCCTCAGCATGTTACCTGCTGACCTCTGGCACCCACCCTGACTCCCCCCTCCCCACCTCTGGGGCTCGGGGAGCCAAGAATGGGGCCGACGGCCCCAACCCCAGTTGTGCCCCCCCTTGACCCTCACTTACCTGTGCGGGGGGGTCGGGAAGGGGGGGGAGGACCCACCTGGCTCTTCCACTGCTCCAGGGCCTGAGCAGTCCCTCAGAAAGAGGGCCACTGTGGCCGAGGGGCAGGGGCCAGGCATGGGACGGCAGGGCTGACGGCTACGCTGGGACCCAGCCCTCATGGGACCCCACACCTGGGACCCAGTGCCTCAGGGAACACCCTAGGCACAGGTACCAGCCAGCACTCACTATACATTTCAAACAGGAATCTCTGGTTGTCAACAACGGACACTCCTCACTGAGTACTCGGCACACGCCCAGAGATAGCTGCTCTGAGCCGCCACACTGACGCACCGCAGTCTCTGCCTGAGAGCTGAGTCACCTACCCTCACAAACACACACTGAGGGGACTGCAGGCCCAGAGGCACAGCCACTTGGCCAGTGTCACCTAGGAAGTGAGTGGCAGAAAGGACTCAACCAGATCCTGCCCCAAGCCCATGCGTCTCCCAGCCCAGCCTGCCCACGGGGCTCAGGGGCACCTGTGGCACCCACATCGGAGCTGCCTGCAAGTCACCGTGCAGGGACCTGGCTCTGGGACAAAGGAACGTGTCATCCAAGGAAAGGCAGTGCCACTTGAGAAGTGGAAAAGTGGAGCCTGAGGTCAGTGACAGGCCAACCTCCGACAAGGCGCAAGGCCGGGTCCCTAGCCAGGGCCGAGCGCATGGAAACTAACAAGGGCAGTGCTGGCCCAGCTACACCCTGTGAGCGCACAGAAGCCTGGGAGCTGCCCTGCAGGGGCCAGTCCAGCTGCACGGGGTGGGCACAGAGGGGCAGCAGGGCATCCCTCAGGCACACTGTCCCCTCCCTACGGCTGGCCAGTGAGCAGGTCCTGCGTATCCCTGTCCTCCTTGCTTCTGCCCTGGGTCCTCTTCTGTTTCTGCAGCCCCTGGAGTATGCCCCTGCCCTTCAGGCTGCCCGCCCCTCCCCAGCTCCAAAGCACCCCCATGGCTCCCATGCTAACCGACATGGCATTCAAGGCCCCTGGTGTGCTCCGACCCCGACCAGGGGCTTGCACCCACAGAAAGCCTGGCAGCGGGGCCTGAGTAGATGCTGTGGGGCGCCAAGCGCACTGTGGGCTGGCCAGCAGCACCCCCAGTCTCCGTACCCACCACAAACCAGTAGCGTCCCACTAGCCGTGACAATAGAAGATGCCTCCTGATCCTGCCCTGGGTCCCAGGGGGAGAAGTGACACGCTGCCCTGAGCACCGCCAGTCCCTACACTCACAAGCACTCGGGCACACTCCAAGTCTGGGGCACAGAGGACATGCCCTCTGTAAGCACCACCCAGGGCCAGCCTGTTTCCCTAACATTTTTTGCACTCGAAGGACTCAAGCAGGAACGGGGCCTGTCCCATCTGACCAGAAGCTGCCAAGAGTGGGACCAAGTTTTCTAGTTTGTCCCTAAAGCAGGAGCTTGGTGACAGGAGAGCCGTGGAAGAGACGTGGCGGAGCAGCAGGGGAGGAGGGGCCGGGAGCGAGACAGAACGTGGTGGACGGAGGGACACGCAGGAGGGTCGGGATGGATGGCGGGCTGTGCAGAGGAGAGCAGGAAGGACAGGGGAGAAGATGAAGAGGGAAGAGGAAACCAGGCAGGAGCCCAGAGGGGCCTGGACTGACGGCGGATGGGGGCTCAAGGCCCGCCCACTGGGAGTGTGCGGAGGGAAACGAGAGGAGGGGCAAGGGAGAGCTCAGCTGAACATACGTTTTGATCATGGCCTTGAGGGCGGCCTTGCGCTCTCGGTCCACAAACTTGTCTATGAGGTAGCCAGACATACAGGGTGCATGGCCATAGAGCCGGAAGAAGCGGTGGTAGTTGCCCAAAGCCCAGGCTGCCCTCAGTGCCAAGGCATGGGCCACACAGGGGTCCATCTTCAGCTCCCGAGTCAGGTAGGCCAGCTCCGTGGTGATGTCTGCGGCCGAGACAAAAGATCAGCAAGGCCTGACCCTGGGGACTGGGCCACCCCCCCCCCCCAAACCCTGCGCTGTGCCTCTCACCTCCGGAGTTCTTGGTGAAGATGTAGTAGAGGATCCGATAGGCAGTGAACTCGCCCACGTTGCCAGACAGGTTCTCTGTGTACAGCGACTTGAGCTGCGTCTGGCACTGGTTGAACTCCTCATGGTCACCCTGGCGAGTGAGGTGAGTGAGGTGAGGAAGGAGGAGGAGCACAGTGAGGCTCAGTGAGACCTGGAAGGGAGCCTGGGGGCGCCTTGGGGAGCCCTCAGCCAACTCACCTTTTCCAAGGCGATGCGGGCATGCGTCTCGTACACTTCCACTGTGAACTCGGTGCGCACACCTTGCACCTGGGGAGCAGGCAGGAGTCAGGCCGGGATGCAGCTCCCCCACCCCCTTTCTCCCCCGCCCCGGGTCCCCAAGCCCTAGGCCCTCACCGTCAGGTCCTGCCGGATGGACTTCATCTGCTCGCAGGCAAAGGCATAGTCCTGCTTCTCCTTCCACTGCGACTTGACCATGCACAGAGACTTCTTCAAAACCTGGGGAGGGTCACAGGGAGGCCCAGTGTGGCAGGCAGGCAGAGCAGGGACATACTGAGCCCTGTTAAGTCCCACTAACTTGGTGTCTGAAACAAGGGCTGCAACACAAACCCACCCAGTGACATGAGAAAGCCCACAGGTCGGCAAGAATGAGCGCTTGTGAGCCCAGTGCCCACGTCAGCACCTGGCCTGTGTGCCCCCAGGACGAATGTTCCCTGCCTTGTCCCTGGACCTCACTGAGGATGCTGGGGTCTTCCTCTCCATCTCAGGAAGAACCCACAGGCCCACAAGCCCCTACCCGGCCAGCCACAGGCCCCTGCCCTTCCCGGTACTCACCGCTACAGGGCGCACAGTGGACGGGTCCGGGGCACAGGTGAGACGCAGGTAGTGCTTGGTGATGTCCGGGCAGGTGCCCACGATCTGCAGCTCCTGCCAGTCAGGGTCGGCCCCGCTGCTCTCCAGGCCGCCCACCTGCAGCACCAGGGGCTCAAGGCGCAGGCGGCGGGAATGCCCATGCTGGAAGCGGGCTGCCCGCTTCTGCTTCTTCAGCTCACGCTCAGGGTCTTCGCACTCCAGAGCCGCCATCCTCTTTCGGTTGCGCTTGGTGGGACCTAGGTCGTGCCTGGGGGGAAGGGAGGAGGGTGGGTGAGGCTGCAGGCGGCCAGCACCGCCAGCCTCTCCAGTGCTGCCCGAGGGCAGGGCACCCTCCCTGGTCACCCTCTCAATCGCTCACCTCTTCCCTCGCTGTGCCCTGCCTCGGCCCCGATCCATGTGGGCCCCCCGACCTCCCCGGCCCTTGGGGGGGGGGTTCCTGCGGCCCACAGGCTGACACTCATTCCCTGAGTAAGAACTGTCCGAGTCCGAATGGGAGTCACTGTGGGGAGAAGCAAAAGGTGAGGCCCCTGCTGGTGCCCCCTTAGGCCTCCCCACCCCCACGAAGCCTGCGCACCTGCGGCGGAAGTGGCGGGTCGGGGACCGGGAGGAGGAGCGGGAACGCGAGTCCGTGCTGGAGGAGGAGCTGTGGTCCTTCATGAAGACATTGCGGTTGCCAAACTTGGCGAAGCTGCTGCCCCGCGCTCGGCCAGCACCCCCAGCCCCTGGTGTCCCTCGCTGTGACTGGGCACCCCCGCCCCTGGCCGTGGAGCCTGCCCCCCTAGCAGGGTGAAGGCTGCTGGGGGCCTCCCACCGCTTCTTCTTGGGACTCTCCGCCACAGGCTCCCGAGTCAGCCTGAGGACAGAGCAGGACATCACCAACCACGCTCCCAACGTCCTCCTCTGCCACCTGCCCTGGGGTACACACCATGTCGGGCAGGAAGGGCACGCACCCAGATGATACGTAACTTGCTGCGGAAGGGGGAGGCAAACGCCAGGCTTCTCTATCCACAGGGAGCTCTTAGCCACCAAGCCCTGCACGCTCGCCAGCCTCCACAGCCCTCAGCTCTGCCCTCCCGGCCCCACCCAGGCACCCAGGCAGCCCTCACCCGTCTCCAGGCCCCACTCACCCTGGCAGAGGCTCCCGGCTCCAGTCGATGGTGTAGGCTGAGCCATCCTGGAGCCGGGCCTGCAGCACCTCCTTGAGCAGCTTCTCTGTGCGGTCCTTGTCCTCCTCTGACTCACAAGCTGTGAAGCAGCGCTCCACGTACTCCTTCATGTCCTGCGGCCAGTCATCCGGCTTCCCAGACAGGCTGCCCCTGTTCGAGAGGCAGGCGTGGGGACTCAGCTGGGGGGCACCCATGCCGACAAAGCCCACCCCCCAACCGCTCCATGAGCCGAGGCACGTGCACACTCGGCTGCAGCGTTTCCTCTTCCCTCCCTTTTCGTGCTCATGGCAACCCCAGGGTGCAGAGCCTGCCTGGGGGTACACGGATGTTGAATACAGAGGCAAGAGGTCGTCACCTGTGGTTCTGGGCCTTCTCAGGGTTGGGCTGGGGGCCAAAGCTGCTGTGCTGGCCCTCTGACGTGGAGCTGAAGTTCTGGCTGGTGACGGCGAAGGGCCNGTGCACACTCGGCTGCAGCGTTTCCTCTTCCCTCCCTTTTCGTGCTCATGGCAACCCCAGGGTGCAGAGCCTGCCTGGGGGTACACGGATGTTGAATACAGAGGCAAGAGGTCGTCACCTGTGGTTCTGGGCCTTCTCAGGGTTGGGCTGGGGGCCAAAGCTGCTGTGCTGGCCCTCCGATGTGGAGCTGAAGTTCTGGCTGGTGACGGCGAAGGGCCGTTTCTGAATATTGAACTTGAGGCCACCAGTCCCAGGGGCCGCTGTGGAGGTGGGCAGTGAAAACTGGGGTTAGGCCACCCCTGGGCCCCCGGGAATGAGAGGCCCAACTCTAGGTGGGCACCCCAAGGCTTTGGGACGATCCCAGCACCCCCATGCCTTCTGCCTGGGTGCGGCGAGGTCCAGCCCCACACCCTGGCTTCTCTGCACCACTGCCCACTCACGCTTCATGCGGTTCCACAGCTGCTGACCCTTCTTGGGCTTGGTGGGCTCGGGGTAGGTGTGTGGCCCGTAGGCCTGGCCTGAAGCAGGCCCTGCCTGGCTGTGCTGTGTGGCTGGGGCAGTCCCAGGCTGGGGACCACTGCTGAGAGCATGAGCCCCATGCTGCGGGTTGGAAGGCTGAGGGGGCTGGGCTGCCGGCAGCTGCTGGGGAGCGGCCTGGTAGGACATGCTGTCGTCCATGCCGGGGACCGGGGGCTGCCGAAGAAAGCGGCGCTGAGGACAGGGGCAGAGTCTCGGGGCTGCTCTCTCAGTCCTCAGTCACTTCACTCGGCCCTCAGCTCGGCCATGCCTCTCCCCTGTTAACCACCCTTTCACACTGAGAAGACTCAGGCTTGGACACTGAGCTGCCTTCCGGCAGCCCTGGCTGTTAAGTGGCTGCACCCCTCCCCCACCCCATGGTTATGTCCTGAGCGTATGCCCCAGGTCAGTGATCACACCCACTCACATCACCCTATGCCCCAATCACCATTCCCACTCTGAACTGGGTGAGCTGCTGGGCACCTGACTTGTAGTCACACCACCAGAGGGGGTGCTGGGATTCGAACCCAGATCCACAGCCTCCCTGCACTGCTCCACACAGTAAGTGCAGGGCCAGACTGCGTGTATGGCTGCGCACGTGTGGGGGAGGTACAGAAGACAGGCTGCCATACTCCCGGCTGCTCTCGCCATCATCCCAACAGCCAGGCCCCAGCCTCACCAAGCCCTAGGCCCATCCAGTTTCAAAATCTCTGCTCTGCCCTCCTCATTCGCAGAGCAGCACGTGCTTGGCTGGAGAGAAAGGGGGTGAGGTGGGGGAGGTCACATCTTAACACAGGCATCCCTACTGCTAGGTCTCTCAAAAACTGCACCCCCAGCTGCAACATGCATGGAGATGGGCTGGGGCGTTACCTGGTTCAGAGTGCCTTGGTGCTGGGGGGCCGCCGGCTGCTGGGGTGTGGCAGAGCCATAGGAGCCGGCCATCCCGTACTGGGAGGGGGAGCTGTAGCTCTGGTACATGCTCTGCACAGGCAGAGGGGAGGGTCAGCGGCACGCCAGCTCCCCCTCCTCCGGCTGCTCAGCAGCCGATGCGGTCCTGACCCTCCCCTCATGGCTCACAGCTCTCCTTTTCTCCACCACATAAAGGCACCAAGTTCCCTTACATTGAGAAAGTTACTAAATAAAAACCTTCTATCAACTCTATATCCCACTGGTTCTCAAGATTTTTTCTCTATTTCACAAATATCTGCTCCATGCCAGCTCTCCTAAGCACTACAGCAGAGCAAACACGAAAGAACCCGCCCCAGCTGATATGGCTCAGGTGGTCAGTTGCCACCTCTTGGACCAAAGGGTCACGGGTGTGATTCCCAGTCAGGGCACATGCCTAGGCTGCAGGTTAGGTTCCCATCTGGGGCGCATATGAGAGGCAACTGTCAGTGTTTCTCTCCCTCTCCTTCCCTTCCCCTCTCTTGGAAACCCCCAGGAATGTCTTTGGGTAAGGATAAAAAAGAAAAAAACAAAAAAGTAACAATTCATGCCTGAATGAAGCTGGCACTCAAAATACACGTAGATGTGGGCCCTGGCTGGTGTGGCTCAGTGGACTGAGCACCGGCCTGCGAACCAAAGATGTCAGAGGTTCAATTCCCAGTCGGGGCACATGCCTGGGTTTCAGGCCAGATCCCCAGTAGGGGGTGTGTGAGAGGCAACCACACAGTGATATTTCTCTCCCTCTCTTTCTCCCTCCATTCCCTTCTTTAAATAAATAAATAAAATATTTTTTAAAAATACACACAGATGTGGACACACATATAAAGTGTTGAGGTAGTAAGTGCTGTTAAAAGCCAAGAAAAGAGGCTGAGTGGAGAATGAGGTGCTCCTTTAAGTAATGAAGACCCTCACAACCAGGCTGGGCCCCAGCGGGCCCTGGGGCAGGGGGAGGGGCAGGGTGCGCACTCACCACGGGGTAGTAGTAGCTGTAGGGGTAGGCGTAGCTGTACTGCTGGTACCACTGGTAGTACTGCTGCTGCTGCTGCAGGGCCGAGGCTTCCGCCTGCGACACGTACTGTGGGGAGAGGCCTGAGGCCATCAGCCTGGGCAGCGGGAGCCCCCGGCTCACAGGCCCACAGGCCCCAAAGGGCAGGCCTATCTCCTGATTGACTGCAGGGAGCAGAACTGGGGACGTCTCTCCACCGAGAGCCACTGTCTCTCCCATCAGACTTGGGTACCTCAGGGACACATGGCGCCCCTGATGCTTCAAGGAAACAGTCCCCGCTTCCCCCACTCTAGGGCTCCTACAGTGTCTTCAGAGACCTCCAACCCGGGAGGACACCAAGTGTGCCCCACCCCCCAGGGAGCCCAGGCCCACGCGGCCTCCTCACCTGTGCACTGGCCACAGGCCCGTTGCTGCTGGCCTTGGCGGAGGTGCTGGCAGCTCCTGCCTTGCTGATGCTGGCCAGGGCCTGGCGGGCCTTCTCCCACTCTGGGTTCTCGTGCATGGGCGTCTCCATGCCGTTCTCTCTGCCAGCCCCAGCCACCATGCTGTACTGAGAGGACCTGCAAAGGGAGCACATCGAGTCAGCCTGCTCTCCCCAGCTGCACCGCTGGGCTGGGAGTCCTGGTCTCCCTCTTGCTGTCTCCTGCAGCCCAAATCTCCCACCTACGGTGTGCTGACACCCCATCTCTGTTTCAGTTCTGAGCAGAATCGATGGGCACACCTACCTACAGGACTTTCGCAGGTGCCTGGCACACAAGCAGCTGTTAAAAAGTCAAGCAAACAAAGTAACCACCACTACCCGTAAGACTTAACATAGGACCCCGGTGCCTAGCAGGTCTAAATGTTCTATGAACTGGTGACTTCTGTCTGACACCACCCCACTCAGCAGGTTGTAATCACAGCTTTGAAGAAAATAAGAAATTGGCAAAAAGGCAGATGGCCGAGTGGTACGTGTTGGAGGTTGTTTCCCAACCGTGGGTCACTAAATGAAGCACCACAATTCTGTAAAACAAGTGCTGTGCTGCGAAATGTGCAGGCTCGGAAGACGTGACCATCTCCCCACTGGAACCAAGCGGGCCTTGCACTCTGAGGCCCCACCCCTACCCACTGTTGCATCACTTCCCCCCACTGGAGGAAGCTTCCTCTTGGCCCCCCCCATACCCGCCCCCCACCTCTGTCCCACTAACCAGTCTGTGCTGCGCTGATCACCCACGTTGGCCGCCATCTGGACCTTGGGGTGTAAAGGGTGGGCCTCGGGAGCCAGACTGCTTTTTCACTGTCTGTGAAAAAATGAAGGAATTAGGGAGACTCCAGAAGCAGCAAAAAACACGTCACAAAGTGGAAAAGCAGATGAACTCAGGGGAAGCCAGGCAGAAGAGGGGGGTCGTAGAGGAGGCGGCCCTGGGGGAAAGGACCTGAAGAACATTCTGGGTGTGGGATAAAAGGGCCACCATGTGAGGGGAAGACCACCTGGCCTGCCTGCGATGCCCTGGGTGGAAAATGAAGGGCCTGAAAAGAGGGAAGTCTGAGGGGATTTCCCAAAGGGAATAAGGAGGATCTGAAACCCATATGAAAGGGAAGAATTTGAGGGAAACACTGAGGCAGGTCAGAGAGTGGGGAGACGACCTCAGCCCAGGGTGAGAAGCAACTTCCTCGCTCTAATGAGAGAGTCTGAGTGAACCCTTAAGACTGGGAGAACTCTGTAAATCGAGGGAAGGGTCTGAGGAAGTCTTGGCAAAGAACCTAGGAGAACAGAGGAAAAAAAAACCCTGAGAAAGGGGAGATTTCTGTAAATTACTCCTAGAAACAAAAAGAAGTTCAGTGCAGAAGTTGACAACAAAGTGAGGAAATGGCTTCCTAGAAAGCTCCACGAGAACCACTGCAGAAAGGTTCCCTAAGGCAGGGAACGCATATGGGAAGTCCCCGGCGGGAACTTAGGCCTGGGAGAGACGAAGAAACCGCCTCCTTTCGGGTCTGCGGTGGGAGCGTTAGGGAAGCCCCAATCTCCCCAAGTTAAGAGTGGAGTGGGAAGGGGCACCAGAAAGTAAACAGGTGTTTTGGGGGCAAAAATTGGGGGGACTAAATTTGAAGGGATGAGAAGTATGGATAAGCTCAAAAGCCAGTCCTGATAGAGAACCCGACAAACCTGCAAGAAGTGAGGAGATAGAAACAAGGGTCTGGAGCTGGGAACATTTCTGGAGCTAGAAACCGTCTTAAATGGAGCCGGGGGCCGAGGGCACGGAAGAGTAAGCAGGGGTTCAGGCGCGGGGTACTGACGGCGAGGGAGCACGGGAAGGAGACTAGGGTAAGGCCTGGAGGTGCCCGGAGTGACGGCCCTGGCAAGTGTAAAAGGCGGGGGCACGTGGCCGTCGGGCAGGCCCGGGAAAGGCACAGGTCGGTGGAGGAAAGGCCAGTCCGGATACCCGCACCTGGCCCCGGTGCCACCGCCCAGGCCGCGCCGCGCTTGCGCACCACGTTCCCGGGAAGACGGCGCAAGGGCCACCCGTCTCCTGGGACTCCGTGGAACTGCCCTGGCAACGGGAGATACGGGAGGGGCGCTGGGGAAAGCCCGGCTATTCCAAGGGACCCGCGGGGAACAGAAACAGACCCCAGACACCAGAAGGCGAGCGGCCACGGGCCCCACCCCACGTGCGCAGGCGCAGTGCCGCCCTAGCCCGCCACACCCTGTCGACGCTCGCGGGCAGCGTCCGTTGGGGTGACAGCCACCAAGGCCTTGGCGCCGGCGGGGCGCTAAGACGGAGAGGAGACGCCGTGCCCACCAGCCCGCCGCCCCCCACACCCACCTCGTACTTTCGTCCCCGGGACTCGGCAACAGTGGGCCAAAGAAATAACCACACAGCCCCGGAATTGCTCGCGAGGCAGCTGACTCTTGTCTTCCTTGGGCTTCGTCGTTCCGACTGCGGCGCTCTGACGTCACGCGGAGGCCTCGTCCCGCCTCCGTCGACCCCGCACAGCCAATGGACGCCGCGGACTTTACTTGAGCCCGCCCCCCCACCGCTTACGCAATGACCGGGTGGACGCTTTTGGCGAGCCGGAAGACCGGGTGGGGACGGTGTCCCGGAGGGGACAGGGCGGGTGGAGTGGAGCGCCTGCCGGCCTACCCCGCCGCGCCGCTGTGTTTTGGCTGCCTTCGTGGGTGTATTGTTACGATTACTAAATATAAACTAAGGGTGGCGGGACTTGTAAGACTGTCCATTGTCCAGGGATGTCGAAGCCTGGGGGAGAGAATGACGAACTCGGGATGAAACGAGCGCCATCGGAAATGGAAGCTTAGTAAAGGAAACGGGAACGGCACACCTGGCTGAGAGAACAGCATATGTGAACACTAGGAGGCGGGAAAAAGGCCTGCTTAAGGTGGGGGATGGAGGGAGCGGGGACGGCGGTGGAATATAGGTCCTGGAGTGATGAGGCAGGTCCTGCAAGGCCACTGATGTCATTCTGAGGAAGTCGGAACATCTGTGTAAATAGCCCCTTTTTAAAAATTTCTTGTAACGAAACTTTGCGAGGGTGCGTCTGTTTCCTTCCANTATGTGAACACTAGGAGGCGGGAAAAAGGCCTGCTTAAGGTGGGGGATGGAGGGAGCGGGGACGGCGGTGGAATATAGGTCCTGGAGTGATGAGGCAGGTCCTGCAAGGCCACTGATGTCATTCTGAGGAAGTCGGAACATCTGTGTAAATAGCCCCTTTTAAAAATTTCTTGTAACGAAACTTTGCGAGGGTGCGTCTGTTTCCTTCCAGGTCGCGGACAAAATTATCCCGTCTGTTGGGGGACCGATCGCGGTAGGAATAGCAGGTGGTGGAGCAGTATTTAAAGGCGTCTCCCCTTCCTCCATTTCCTACTATAACTTTCCTGATGATACCGTGAATTGTTTCTGTTAGCGTGCTTGACCTTTTCATCCTTCCCCCCCAATCAGCATTTACGCCCTCCCCCCGCCCCACACCCTCTTCCACCTTCACCTCCCTCCCACTCCCTTTTATTTTAAATTAAACTTTTGGAGTACTTTTAGATTTAAAAAAAGTTGCAGAGTGTATTCAGAGTTCTGCACCTCCACCCAGTGTCCCCAGTGCTAACAAATGTATTGTTGTAATACATTTGTTAAAACTAAGAAACCAACATTGGCACATTACTAACTAAATGCCAGACTTTATTGGAATTTCACCCTTTTTTCCACTATTGGCTGTTAGTCCAATGCAGGGTACCACCGCGTGTTTAGCGTCCTTTTAGTTTTAGTTTCTTCCCCTGTATTTAGGGTGGGTTCTCGTAGACACTATCTGGTTGGGCCTTTCCTTTAACCCAAGCGTGCAATCTCTGCCTTTTGAAAGCAGTGTTTGTGACTGTTCTTTAACGTGATTTTTGTTGTGGCTACATTTAAACCTATCAACTTGCTATTGGGTTTCTATTTGTCCATCTTTTTGGGGGGAGGTGGAGTTTAAAGTGAAAGAGAGTTTATTAGTGAAGCAATGAGACAGGGAGTGGGCTACTGCACAGACAAAGCAGTTGTCCCTCTCTGCTCCCGTTTTCCTCTTTTTGGCTTGAGCATTTTTTTTTTAAAGAGATAAGACTTTTTCTAGAGCAGTTTTTAGTGAGGCCTGTGGGAGGTGCTGTGCCTCAATTCCCCTCTCCTGTCCTGTGGTAGGAAACTGATGGCCGGGCTCTGTCGACTTCAGGCCTCAGCTCCATGTTTTCCATCTCCCCGTGATCTCTCTTCTTTGCCTGACATCCAGGGTCCTGAGCACCTTTATTGCTTCATGTATGTTGTCTGGCTTTTGGGTTGTTTCAGGAAGGAGAGCAGTGAAACCGCTCATATGTATCATTTTAAAATAAAACAGATTTATCTTTCATAAAGGTTAAATTAAGCAAATGTCCTTTTTTTCTTGGTTGAAGCTTCCCAAGTGGAGATGACTGGCAGGCTCCTTGGCAGGAAATCAGGCAGTCTGATTTCCTCATGGTAGTTTGCAGGTATCCAACCAACACGAATAATCAACACAAATATCAGCTCCTGGACCTGGTCTGCATCACTAGAAGGCAGGGCCGGAGAGCAAAGCAGCCCAACAAAGCAGCAGGGCTGGCCCTGCTGGGGGATAGGGGGTGGCAGGGAACAGGGCTCAGTCAGAAGAAAGTCAACACAGGTGGCCCCCAGAGACCCGGGCTGAAAATGGTGCTGGCTTTCTCTTCCCAGCTTCAGGCCCACACACCAGAAGCTGCCTTGAACATTCCTTGCAGTTCGCAAGATGGAAAAGATTAAGGAGCCGGGAGCAGTCCTGCAAGGCATGTGGGCCATCTGGACCAACAAGCTCTGACCTGAAGCCCCTGAGGGCTGTGTGTGTGTGTGTGTGGTGGGATCTGGGGTTTTTCAGTTTTAAGAGGCAATATGGTTTATCGTCCACACAGCACCCAGTACCCTCCATACCCTGCACGGCACTTGGAAGTAACCCCGTCAGTGTTTCTGTAGGACATAGGTGTGAACTCCTCCCAGGCGGGGAAATTGTCGGTAAGGGACTGGGTGCCAGGATGGTGGGTCAGGCTAGTGAGTTAAGGGAGGCCCTCCAGTCTGTCTAGCAGCTCTCTGATTTCAGAATTGAGGTACTGGGAAGCCGTCCGGGAGATGAGGCAGCCTTGATCCCACAGCTCAAGGGACTGCCCACGTCCCTGAACCACGGCCTCATCTGCATTTGTCCACTCCACTGTCCTTGTCTGTCACACTCACCTCAGATCGCTCAGGCTCCACCCCCTTTCCCCTGCCCCACCCAAAATCCCAAACCTGGCCAACAGCTGTGGACAGCTTCAGAGAGCCCGGTCATACAGTGACTAAATGGATTTGTCTTTGTAGATTTTAGTCTCCAGAGTTTAGCCAACCGAAGTATTGCAGCAAACAGCCCTACATATATGTCCTTAGTTGGATGCCTCTGCCTCGTATTCATAAATGGATTCCCAAAACCGGGACACCCAGCACACAGGGTTTGGGCAGTTTTGATTTTATCTCATGTGAAATTATAGTTTTCATAGGATTGCGATTCACAGTCTCAGGAGCAGTGTGTCTAAGTGCCCTGGTCCTCCACATCCTTGCCAGCACAGGATGTAAGCACTCCTTTAATTTTAATTTAATGAGAACTGGGAGGTGGGGGGGGGGGATGTGTTTCAATTATGGTTCTTAATTATCCGGGTTTCAATGTCTTTTCATCTGTTTACTGGTATTGGGATTTTCACTTCATTGGATGTTCAACTTAGTTGTTTGTTTTTTGTTTTTGTCTTAAAGATTTTATTTAATTTTAGAGTGTAAAGGGAGGGAGAGAGGGAGAAACATCACCGTGTGGTTGCCTCTCACACGCCCCCTACTGGGGACCTGGCCTGCAACCCAGGCATGTGCCCTGACTGGGAATGGAACCAGTGACCCTTTGGTTCACAGGCCAGCACTCAATCCACTGAGCCACACCAGCCAGGGCTAGCTGCTTGTTTTTAAGTTAGTTAGCCTTCTTCTTTGTGGAAGCTTTGTAGGTTATATTAACGTAGTGAGCGTTATATTTCTTTGCCATACGTAGTATTTCTTAAAAGAGCAACACAATTTTCTCCAGACTATCAATTTGCCCCTTTATGGTATTATTTTTCATCCTACTACCATTTATAAACTAGATTACCTTTTTCTCTGGCTTTAGGATGTCCACCGCCTCTAAGCATGGTATACAATATACCAAATTCTCCTTCCTCTTGAAATACTTCTATTCCCTTGCCTACATTGACATCTTGCACGCGTCTTGTCTATAGAGTGCCTTCTTCGAGATGGAGAGCGCACGGCGTTAGCAATGATGTGAAACCAACCAGTCCTTTCCACCCTGACTTGAAATCTGACTTCTGTCCTGTGTACACACCCTAAGATCTATGTCTAGGCCGTCTCTTCCATCCCAGGGATGACTGTTTTCCTGCTTAGGACGTGTGCACTGCTTTTAGAATCAGGGGGAAGTGTTTGTTTGTTTGTTTGTTTGTTTTTTAATAGCAACTCCTTTGGAACCGCTGCACAGCCCAGGCAGGAGCAGAAACGCCAAGGAGCCTGGAAGCCGGGTAGAAGAGGGATCCCCTCCAACCAGGAGGCCAGATTGAGAAGGGGAGAAATAGGAAGGACCCAGCTGCTTGTAAAATAAAGTCTTCCCTTTTATTTCAAATCAACCCATTCCCAAGTTAGTGCCATAAGTGGAGATCAGGGGCCCCGAGCCCACCAGTGCATGGTGGGAGGGAGGGCACACAAGTCTCTTCAAGACTGGCCCTGGCAGCCAAGGAGGAGGGGGGGTCCCCTCTCTGGGGACTGCCCCGCCCGCCCTGCCATCAGCCTTCTCTCAGGGCTAAGGGCACGTGTAGAGAGAGGGCAGGGCAGGAAGGCAGTCCTGTCTGGGGTGTCCGTGGCCAGGGGTGGTGTTAGTGGTGGGAGCCCAGTGAGGCTGGGTTAGTGGGGTCTTCTCTGGCCGCCAGGGAAGGAACTGCAGAGGGAGACAGAGACAGGGCACTGGACGCTGGGGGGAAGGCTACCACCATGCCCAGACTGGGAGAGGAGGAGGGCGGAGGCCGGCTCTGGGAGCTGGGGTGTTAGGTTGGCAACTCACCGGGGAGGAAGGGCTGGCTCCAGTGGGACGTGGAGAAGGGGCTCAGATAGATGACTGCCACTGTACAAAGCGCTTGGATTCCTGCGGGGGGTTTGGAGCCAGAGGAGGGGGGCATGGCGTGGGAGTCTGGCGCAGTCGTGTGGGCCCCCATCCTCCTCCCTCGGACCCAGGGGCCCAGTACCTGAGGGTTGAAAGGGTCGTCATCGTCTGTGTCATCGTAGTCGTCACTGGGGTGCAATGGGGGCAGTGGCAGAGAAGCAGGATGGGGGAATCCATCAGGAGGCTGGTCCCTCAACACCGCCGCCCCTGCCAGGCTCTCCTCCCCCCTCCTCTCTCCCCTCCTGACCTGGGTGGGAACAGGGCCCAGGCGCGAGGCAGGCTGCAGAGGGCGGTGGCCAGGGCTCCCGCAGACAGGAGGGAGAAGAGCAGCAGGAAGAGCAGGCCTTCCAGGGCGTCTTCGCACAGGCCGCGCAGGGCTGCGCCGTAATCCTGGGGGTGGGGGGGCAGGGAGGGCATCAGTGGGCAGTGTCCCCTCCCTGTGCACCACTCAGACCATCCTCCCGGCTGGGCCATGCTGGGCAAGTCACTCAACCTCTCTGTGCCTCAGTTTCCTTGCCATCACACATGCTCAGCACAGAGCCTGGCACATAGAAAGCGCTCAGCGCACAGTAGGTGCTGTGGTCACTGTCATTATTACACCCACAGGTATGACCTCAAATCTTGGCTCCCTGTTAGTCACTGAGAACCTCCACCCTACCCGCCACCTCCCCAGTTGTGACAACCAAACATATCCCCACACATTGCCAAGTGTCCCCTGGGCAAAATCACTGGCCTCGGACAACACCCAGGATAACACTTAGAAGACCCCCTGCCTTGGAACTGCCCCTTGTACATAACACACACGGGGTAAATCCAGCTGTTATCCCTGGAAATCATCAGGACCCCCGTTTGCTGACTGCCTGGCCATCATGCATTAGCAAGGATTGGCCAGGGGCCTGCCCTGAACCTGGCCCACAGTAGGTTCCAGGTTCAGGGAGATTTCAGTAACCAGCTCCACCGGCCGCCACCCCCTGCCAAGGGAGGCGGTCCTGGGGCCCTGCAGTCCAGATGGCACTGACAGGAAGCAGCTGGGCCCAGGGGAGGTCTGGAGCGTGGAGACAGGCTGAAGGCAGCTCTGACGTTTCTACAGAAGGGGCAGAAGGGGCAAGACTGCAGACCAAGCAGGGCAGATCACACAGTCCCTGTGCAGGTCCCGGGAGAAGCAGAGGCGTTAATCTGCCTGCAGGAGAATCCCTGGAGGGCTTAAGGCAGACGAAGACCTTGATCCGATTGCGTTTAAAAGGCTGACCCAACTGTTGGCTGTCCCTGGGAAAGCAGATGGGGACAGGGAGCAAGCAGGGGATGGGGAGGAGTCTCTGGCCGTGGGGCCGGTGGTGAACAGGGTGGGACCAGGGTTGCAGCGAAGGGGGGGGGGTGGTGTCAGTGTCGCTCAGACTCCAGAGGGGTTTCAGAGTGAGGGCTGCAACATGGCTGTGGGAGGTGAGGACAGGAGAAAGAGGGATCTCCTGGGTTTCTGGCTTGAGCCCCTGCGTGTGGTGGGGTCGGGGTGGGGTTCCTGGTACAGAGCCAATGAAGCCCAGGGGAGGGGCCCATCAGGGCAATGGGGTTCTACAGGGGCAGGATCAGACACACACCATGTCCTTTCATCCCCCTACCAGCCTTGCAAAGACAGAGCTCACACGGCTGCCTTTGCAATGGCAGAATGGGCAAGCCACCTGCCCAGAGTCACACGGCCTGGAAGGGGCAGAGCTGGGACCGGCACCGGGCCTGTCAGGCTTCAGGGCCCACCTCCCTGCCGCATCATCCCTGAGCTCCCGCATCCTGACTTTAATATAGGGGACCCTGAGGTCCAGTGATTCGCCCTCCTCCTCCCTCATGAGGACCCCCGGGGCTGTGCTCCAGCCCCCTGTCCATCTGGACCATAGAGAAACGTGCGGGCTATTTGAATAAAGAGCAGCAAGGCCTTCAAGCACATCCCACCTCTCTCAGCTCTGGTATTCAGCAACTCGGACGGTTGACACAGTGCTGCCCCCATGCTCCCTGGTTAGCGTGCCAGTTTTAGAAGTTTTGGGGGGGGCCGGCGGGAGCCATGGATGGGATCTGAATGCGGCAAGGAGCAGCTCAGACCTGTTCTGTGGGATTGACGGGTCCCTCTGGGGGTCCCTTGGGTTGCCAGGTCTGACACAGGACACCCAGTTAGGTTTGAATTTCAGATGCCCCACAGCCACACAAACCTAGTACAGGTGTCTCCCCAGTGTGGCTGGGACACAATTAGAGTAAAAAGATATCCGTCACGTGCAGAATCTGGCAGCCTAATCAAGAGCCCAGACAGGGAAGGAAAGGAGGTGTGTGGCCTCAGGCCTGAACTGCAGCAGGCTCTTGAGGTTGGGGAGCTGGGGAGAGGGCCCCCATCAGTCAGGAAGCAGAAGGGACAAGACTGGGTGGAGTGTGCAGGACACCAGGCTCTCTTTCTCCTGGTTGTCCTGCCCACCCCTGCCTCCGACGACGACAGCACGCACGACACGAGAGCTTCACAGGTATTCACCCCCGAATCCTGGTTTTATAAGTGAGGAAACTGAGGCACAGAGAAGTCAGCAACGTGCCTGAGGTCAAGAGCTGGGACTGGAACCCAGGCAGTCTCGCTCCAGAATTGACTAAGCTGCACGGCCTTTGGGAGGGAGGAAGGGAGGGGCGAGGAGGAGAGGAGTAGAGGGAGTCTTGGGGACAGTGTCTTGGGGGCTATGGGAAAAAGACCGGCAGGGTCGGAGGAGAAGGAGGAGGACCTTCAGGGTCCAATCAGAGGCTCCCCGTGAGAATAATTGGGGGAGGGGCCAGGAGTCACCTTGTGCAAGCTTCGACAGTGCAGAAGGGCCACCAACTGGTGGAAGTTTCCTTCGGTCACATTCAACTTCTCCTCCAACAACAGCAGAGGTTTCTGCGGTGAGAGCAGGGGGTTGGTTATCCCACCTACTCCCTCCTCAAGTCTCGCGGCCCCGCCCATCTGTTCAGGCACCGCCCGCCACAGGCGGACCACGCCCCTTTATTTAGGCCCCGCTCACAACCACCCACTCCTCTTCCTGGCCCCGCCCACACTTCAGGACCAAGCCCGCCCCGCCCATCACGGCCCCTCCTACACCCGCTCCAGGCCACGCCCACCGACCACCTATCCCAGGCCCGCCCACGTCTCAGGACCACACCCCTTAACTTCCATGGCCATGCCCATCGACCCCCCCCCCCCGCTCTTTCCGTGGGCCCCGCCCACACCAATGGTCTGTCCTGGCCCTTGCCCTGGGAGCCCAGGTGTAGGGGGACCGCCGACCTGTGCGGAAGGGAACTGGGGCACAGCTTCTCGCTCCAGGCCCTGCAGCTGGGAGTGGATGTTGGCCAGAGCTCGCTGGGACAGAGTCAGCCTCTGCAGGAACACAGGGCGAGAGGAGTACCCAGTGGCCCACGCCCCCCAGCCCACGCCTTTCTCAGGCCACAGAACTGGGGGCCCCTTGCGCCTTCATCCTCCCTCAGGACCCCTAAGTCCAGGCCCCAGCCCCGCCCTCCTCCACCCCGTCCCCTGGCCCGCAGCCCTAACCTGTTGAAAGGGGTTGGAGACGGCCTGGTTGCAGAAGAAATAATAGTTCAGGATGTCTATGGCGGGAGGGGAAAAAAGGAGGGGTGGTGAGCCGGGGTGGGGCTCCGTTGGGGGCGAGGTGCAGGTGCCCTGGGCAGGGCCCCATCTTTCCACCCTCAAGGCCAGGGGCTCTCCCCAGCTCAGGACCCTCCTGTGGTTCCAGTGGCCTGGCATTTTGAGTCTGGCCACTCGCCCAGCCCCTAGAAGCTTCTGCTCTGGCTACAGCTAAAACCACGCTGGTGCCCACATTCCCTGGGAATCCCTGCTTCTGAGGTCATCTGCTTCACTCCATTGTGCCCCCCTGCAGTTGCCCCCAAATGGCCATATCCTCCATCCCTCAGGCCTCACCCCAGTCTCCGGAGTCCATCATCTTTACCCCTTTGGGCACCCTTTTCCAGCCCACCCAGGAGGCTTCAGAGACAGGGCAGCCTGGCCACCCCTGGACACCCCCACCCCACCCCAGGCAGGACTGAGCATAGAGGCCTCTGTGTCCCAGACCAGTGGGCTCACCGGAGCCAAGCCCAGTCTCCTCCTGGGTCAGGTTCAGGACGTAGGTGTCTGGGCTGGAGCAGAAGTCACTGAGGCCCTGAGAGAGGCGGCAGGAAAAGGGGCTCAGACCACAGACTGCCCCAACGCCACCCTCCCACGGACTCAGAGCCCCCAGCCTCCTCCCTCAGGCTCAGGAGTCCAGGCCTCCAGCCCCAGGCCTCAGAACCTGTGACCCAGGCCCCCATGGCCTTTCTCTCAGGTCCTAAGGCACCAGCCCCACACTGGCCCCAGGACCCTGCACTCACCACGGCTGTAGCTGCCTCCAGGCCCAGGGAGCCCCAGCTCAGGACAAGAACCACCAGACTCATCACAGTCATCCTGTGGCGGGAGGGACTGCACTTGAGGTTCTGAGTCTCTCCACCTTGCCTCTCCCCTTCCCCCAACCCAGGTCCCATCACAGCTCTACCCCCAACCTCTGGAACCTAGAGGGTCAGAATTAGGGGCAGAGACATTGGCGCAGGGCATGGGCCTGTAGTTGTTGGCATCAAATTGAACACCTGGTCCCTGCCCCAGGTGGAAGGTCCCTGGGCTGGCAGGATTCAGCCCAGTTCTGCCTCCTCTCCCCTGAGACTCTGAGCCCCTTATTCTGGATTTGAATTTCTCAGGACCCTGTTTTTGCCAAGCACACTCTCAGGTTCTCTCTTGGTTAGCCATCTGCTCGCCCAGACTCCTCCTCCCAGGAGTGGGGGGACATCTCTAGGGTTAAAGTCACCCCCTGGTCTTTCTCTGGGGACGGGGTGTGCGGGGCTAGGAGTGGAGGGTGGGCAGTAAGTAAGAAAGGCAGCTGGTTGGCGGGCAGCCCAAACCGAAGTCCCTGGGCCCGACTGTGGCTCAGACCAGCCAGGACCAAGTTTTGCCATCTCCAAGCCTCCAGGGGGGCAGGGGGGTACAGATGGGACGACAGGACCTCTCATCCTGGGGGGGGGGGTAGTGTGGGGATGACAATGGGCAGCACCAGTGCCAGCGCATCCCCCCAACCACCACCCCAGGGACAGCAAGGAGGCCAGGGCTCCTCCAAATGGGACAGGCCGGCCTGAGCTGGCTCCGGCGCCAGCACTTCCTGGCTGGACAGCCCTGGGCAAGCGGCCCAATCACTCTGTGCCCCAATCTCTGGCTCTGTTAAATGGAAGGAAAGCGCCTCCCAATGGGATCGGTGTGAGGGTTCCAGAAGAGCCTGGGGCGTGTAGAATGAGCCCCAATGCCACGTCATGGCCAAGCAGCCTGAGACGTGGTCATCTCCGGCCTCTGGTCCCTCATCCGCCTGACTGGCTCCTGGCAGACACCTCCTTGGCAGGTTGCAGTGACAGCTGAAGGAGTCGGCATGCATGGCCCTCCACAGATGTCAGCGATCACTGCCATCCTCAGCACCAGCGTCGTTCCACAGGCAAGGATTTCCCACACTTCCCACTTCAAGGAGGCCCAGCCTGGGGGCTCCGTGGAGGGCATGGGGGTCCGTGGGACAGAGGAATGACCCCGTGGGAACCCGGGAGGCCTGGGGTCCCTCTCTCAAGAATGCCGCGGGGTGGGACTCGGGCCCCTGTGCAGTGGCGTGAGCCTGCTGAGGGCGCCCAGACTCACACGATCACCAGCCATTTGCTCTGCTTCGCCAGGCCCAGGAGGGTGAAGAGGCAGACCAGCAGTTCCAGGAACAGCAGGAGAACGTAGGCCAGCCACCTGGAGAGGGGGTGGGGGGACACACAGGCGTGCTCATGCAGCACATTCGGCCTCTATCGCTCTGGCCCCAGAGTCCCCCTGGACACCAACCTCTGCCTGTCACCAGGCCTGACCTCAGGCTACAGCCCAGCTCATCTGTGAAATGGGTGCACTAGGAGGTAGGCCACCCTCGCCTTCTAGAAAGAGCACAGCTCCCAGGGTCAGAGCACCTGGCATACTGACTGGACCATGCAGTCAGTATGGTCCAGTGACCTGTGACCATACTGAGCTCTGTGACCTGTGACCTTGCACCTGTGATCTGGCCTCGGAGCCCAGCCCCCTCCGCCCCGGTCCCCACCTGCAGAGTGGAGCACCCAGCATCACGTCGTACAACCTAAGGGTGCAGCGTATCTGCAGGCAGGCTGCCTGGGTCTCCACTCCTTAGCTGTGTGTAACTTAGTCTCAGTAAGTCTGCCCCGCGTGCCTCAGTTTCCCCACCCGTAACGGGGGATGGTGAGCGGCAGCACCTGCTTCCAAAGGCTGCCGCGAGGCTGATGAGCGAGGGCACAGGCACGTGGACACACTTAAATCCCAGCTTGAACATGAATAAGGGAACTTGAAGTGTTAATTAGTGATTCTGTACCAGCGAATAACAATCCACTCTGGAGAGGAGAGGGTACGCAAGGCCATATAGCACAGGCTGGCCACGTAGTCGGTGCTCAATACATAGCATGCTCCAGTGGCCCCATGTTGCTGTGCAGGGGCTGGAGTCCCCCAGTGGCCCCAGGTGGCCTCCAGGCCTTTGCTCTGCAAGGGCCCACTGCCAGCTCATGCCACCAGCTTCAGGTAGGTGGCCAGGCCTGCTCTAAGCATCTGGCTGTGGACACCTGCTGTTAAGCCTCCAGCAAAGGTCTCCCTCCCTCCAGCCATCTTCCTTCAAGGAAGCTGGCCTCGTTGTTTGAGGGACTGGAAAGTGCCAGATATTCCAGGGCTTCTTTTCTCTTGCTGGTGGGTCCGCCTCACCTTGGCGTGGTCTGCAGGTCTACCCCGGCCCACCTGGGAGGGGCTGAGGCCAGTCTGTATGGTCCCTGGGCTTGCCCACCTCGAAGAACCTGGACTCACTGCGACTCAGGTATGTCTGATACCCTGTGAGGCGTCCCCCTAGGGCCCACTTCAGCCCCGTCTACCTCAAGTCTCCCATCTCTGCCCCCTCACCTGGGCCAGGCTCTCAGAGGATGTCTTTTTGGATGAATGCAAGAAATAACCTTTAGTGGACGAAGTAACGAGGACTTCCTCACAGTGGCGCTGGGAAGGGTGGCTGTCCCAGAAGTCTGCCTAACTTGTTCTGTCCCCTCCTTCAAGTAGCGCCCTCTCAGTGTGGCCTTCCAGGACTCCCCATTCAAGCCGTCAGCTTCTGTCCACAATGCACCCCGTCTCCTGCTTAATGTTCTCCAAAGCTCTTTCCACCCACCACCTCAGGACAGTCAATTACCGGTCCCCACTCTGGAAGATGGCAGAAATCCCTCTCCGCTTCATTCACTAGTCTCGGCAGGAGTCCCTCTCTGCTTTGTTCCTTACTCTATGTTATAAAAACCTACGTTTTACAAACCCCTGTGCAATGCATGCTAATCACTCAACAGATGCCAACTCATTTGGATCCTCAACAATCTAGTAAGGGGGGAGGGGCGTTATCCTTTATTCCCATTTCACAGGTGGGGACACGGAGGCACGGAGCTGGAGAGGACTGGGTGAAGGTCGTGTGGTTAGAGACTGGCCATCTGGCTCCAGAGCGCATGCCTGTAACCACATGGGCTGCAGTCTCTCTATCAAAAGGTGCTAAATAAGATTTTGTTGAGTGGACACAGGTGTCCAATGAACGGCGGAGGGAGTGAACTCCTTAACAGGCTAGTCTGGACAGGAGGAAGTACAAGAGTGAATTAATGAATGTGGGAGTCAAGGAAGGAAGGAGTGGAGGGGCGGTGTAATGGATGAGTAGCTGGTGTGAGGGTGGGCATCACTGGGTCCAGCTCTGGACAGCAGGGTTTCTCAGCCTGGTTACTGCTGATAGAACAGACCCTCCTGGCTGTGGGGACTGTCCATGGAACTGTAGAATGTTAAGCAGCGTCCCTGGCCTCTGCCCACCAGATGCCCAGTTGTGACGACCAATGGTGTCTCAACTGAGACATCGCCTAATGCCCACTGGGGCACAACCCCCCACCCCACCGCCGCAGGCTGAGAACCCCCACCAAAGAGCAAGAAGATTGGTTGCCCACCTGTATTCCTCCACGAAGGACACATCTTCGGCCACCTGCAGGGGGCTCAGGGGCACCCCTTGCCAGAAGGCCAGCCCCTGGAGCTGCTGGGCCACAGCCTCCACCTGGCGCCGAGTCCCCCGGGTGGCAGCCACCAGCTCCGTGCGTTGCGTGAGCACCTCCTCCAGAGTGGTCAGCTCTGTCGCCACGGCCTCCTCCAGCCTCTCCACCATCTCCAGCACCTGGGCAGGGGTGGGTCTGGGGTCAGGGGAGGGCATTCTCAGGGGGCCCGGCCCCAGGGTTATGAAGTAGGAAGGAGCAATGGCAGGTGCCTGAGATCTGGGGCTTGGGCATCTGTGGCTGAGGCAGGGACAGAGGGGGCTCTCCGGTTGGTTTTGGAGCTCTGTGGCCTCTGTCAGGAGCCCTGGGTGGTCAGTGGCTTTAACCAATCCCAGCTGGAGATTCAGGCCCCCAGAAGGAGGATTCAGTCTGGGGTCCTGGGTCTGATTGTTCACGTCTGCCTTTCGGAGTCTGGGGCCTTGTCTGTGTTGTGTGGTCCAGGGTCTGCCCGGGATGTGAATTCTGAGGTCTGAGCTGGAGCTGGGGATGGGGGTGAGGCCTCTGGTCTGGCCCCTGGGTCTCAACACTGAGGTGTCCCACCACGGTGGGGCCAAGCATCAGGTCTGGGGGCAGGGGCAGGGGTCACTGGTGTTTGCTCCCTGCGTGGTTCCGGCTCTAAGTTGAAGTCCAGGGCTGGGGCTGGGGGTGAGTGTGGGGTCTGGGTTGGAGCCCCAAGTCCCAGATCTGCGGTGTGGTTTGGAAAGAGTCGCGTGTGAGGCTTGGATTTGCATTCAGGGTTGGGGGGTGGTGGAGGTGGTACAGTCTGAATCTGAAATCCTGAGCCTAGGGTCCTAAATTTTAGGTCTCAGGTCTTGGCTCCAGAGTTTGGATTTCGTTTCCCTGGAATGGGGGCCCCTTGGCCCCACCGTGTGGGGAACCAGTGTAGGGGTGAGGGGGTAGGATCTGGCCGCTGCCTCCTGGCCCCTCACCAGGTGGTCAATGGCGGTGAGCGTGTGGTTGGCGTGCACCAGGGCGGAGCTGAGCTGGGCCACCCCGTCACTGGTCTCGCTGTTGCCATAGAAACCGATGCCAATGCCCGCGCTGTGAGAAAGAGGGACGGGGAATCACAGCGGGTCCTGGGACCCCGGGGGCCGCCAGCCCCCACGCCCTCACACACCCATTCTCGCCTCCCGCCCCCACCCTATTGGGCTAGCCCATCGTGGGAAAAGAACGCCTCCAGGCTGGCCCCCACCGGTTGCCACGGTAACGGGAAGGCCTCACTCCCCCGGGCCGAGGGACGTCATTGTGATGTTAATGGTAGGTGGAGTGGAGAGGGGAGGGTACCCCAGATTTAACTCGCGCCTCACTGGAGCGGAACCCCTGTCCTGCCCAGCCCCAGGATGGCCAGTCATTCCCTCACCCACGACAGCTGGCTCCACAACCGTCTCCCCGACCCTTTCTCAAGCATCCAGGGTCCCCAGCACCTGTCCCTCCGGAGTCCATCCGTCCCCTCCCCCACACCCTGGGGTTTCCCAGGAGTTCAGGCCCCCAGCCACCATCTTCTGGGGTACCCGAGCCTGGAGCCCCCCGCCACCCCCCCCCTCACCCGCGGGACCCTAGCTTCTGGCCAGCTGGGAGCCAAGCAAGGGATTGTGGGCGCCCCCGCCCCTCCGCGGCCAGCACACAGAGTTCCATTGTGGGGCCTGAATGGCCCCCACCCCCTACTCCAGTGTGTCCCTCCGCGGAGGGGCCAGGGCCAGACAGAGGGGGCGGGAGCGGGACGCCCTCCCAGTTCCCAGCCGCAGCGCAGGCTCCCACCCCCAGCCCTGGGACCCAACGCCCGCCCGCACCCCCGCCCATTGTCCGCAGGCCCACAAAGCTGCTCTTGTTCCCAGGCCGCGGGGGCCGGCCGTGTCTCTCCCCCACCGGGCCTTTGTCCGCCTGCCCCGTCCGCCCCCACTCAGGGAGGACCTCCAGAGGAGGCATCTTGGACGCAGGCCTCCCGGCCGCCTCCTCCGCAAACACCCCCAACACATACACTGCGCCGGGGATGATGGAGTGGCCAGGGTCGCGGGTGGGAGTACCGGCTTCCGCGCCACTCCCCGGGTCTGGGCAGGTCTCTTGGGGCCCCAACCCGTGGAACGGGACAGCTGCCCTGTCCTAGCGTGTGCGCGTGGGTGGGGGGCGGGGGGCTGCCGGTGGGGCTGTGTTCCGAGCTGGCCCTTGGTTTTGGGGTGCCAAACGCTCCTCTCCTCCGCCCCTGGGGGTGTCCCCAAAGCTCCACTCTGCGGCTTGGGACATGTGGCCTTGTCGGTTCCCCTGAACTTTCCTTTTTATAAACTGGGAGTGACATCCCCGAGTCCTGCACGGTTACTGCGGGTGAGCGAGACCAGAGTTACTGTCTGTCTCCCAGATCAGAACCTCCGCGCCCTGAGGGCAGTGACCAGCCAGGCTTGGTCACATAGTAGGTACTCAAGGGAGTGGTTGTTGAGTGAATGAATTCACGAATTTATCGGGAGTACCGAGGTGAGCTGGGCCCTGTACCATCTCTCATTCAACCTTAACACCAGCGGGTGAGTGTTACCGTAATACCCATTCTAGAGATGTGGAAACTGAGCGGAGGGCACTATATCACTCCCTGCGGTGGCAGAACCCCCAAACCCAGGCAGTCTCACCACCCAGCTCTTCACCCCAACCCTGTCCGGCCAGGCCACCTGCCCTGGGAAAGTTGAGTCTCTTGAACCTCAGTTTCTCCATCCATCAAATGGGGACAACTGTGCTTGTGGCTGAAGCGGGATTCTAGGACACCAGAGGAAGCCTGTCCCCACTCCCCCCACCCACCCTGGGGCCCCATTACCAGCCGACGAGAAGAGCAGCGATGCAGCTCCAGGTGACACAGCCCCCGCCAGGTGGGGGGCTCTTGGCGCCGGGGGGCTCGGGGGGCTGGCAGCAGCAGACACGGATGAGGTAGGCAGCAATGAGAATGAGGCTGAGGCCCAGACCCAGGCCGGCCAAGGCCGCCACTAGCAACAGGGCCTGGGGAAGGGAGGTCACATGGGGTCACAGAGGGGCTTGGGCTCCATCCCAGTTCAGCTGGAGGGTGGTGCCCAGGGTCTCAGCGGAGGAGGGAGACATCCCTTGCCAGGCTGGGGGCCAAGCCCACCTTGTGATATTCAGGTTTTGGGGAGAGATGGGGTCCCCAGCCCCCCCAGGCTGGAGGCTGGGACTCTGTGATTTGGAACCGGGTCAAGGGGAGGCCCAAGTCTTGGGTTCTAGTTCTACTTGACCCACCCATGGCTGTGTGATGGTCGGCAGGGTCCCGCCCCTCTCTGAGCCTCAGGTTTCTCCAGAACCAGATAGTTGGATGGAGCATCTCTCAGGACTGAAACCCAGAACAGCGGGATCTGGGGGGTGGGTGGGGGCTCCTCTTCCTAGAGATGTGTGTGAGGCGGCGGGGGGGGGGGGGGTGGTAGGCTGCTTCCCTCCTCCCTGCTGGCCTGCCCCGCTCACTGCTCATTCTCTGTCCCCTGCTGCTGAGCTCTGCACACCCACCACAGTGTGAGTCTGTCACCCAGGGACTCATGGGGAGGGGGTGTGACAGCCTCACAGAGAGAGGGAGAGAGAGTGAGTGTGTGTAAGACTCAGAGATGGAGACTGGGGGACCGAGAGAGTGAAGACAGAGCAGGGGCAGGAGGGCGGCAGGCAGAGAGAGATTCGGAAGTAGAGGCTCAGAGAAGGCGGGGGGCGGGGGGAGGACGGACAGAGACAGAAGAGATGGAGAGAGACCCACAGGGTGGGAGGGCAGAGGCAGGGAGGGAAAGAGTGTTTGTGGTTGGAAGCCGGGGGCGGGGTTTCTCCACGAGGTGGGATTTTACAGGGGAGGCATTACGGTTTTGTCGTCTCCATAGATGCCCAGAGTGGGGCAGGGGTTCCCCTGGAGCCACACAGCATGGTAGGGACAACGTCAGGGACAGAACCGGACTTATGGACTCACTCATGCTGTTTCTCCTAAACCAGTACCTCTGCCTTTGTGCTCACGGTGGTGTGTGTGAGTGTGTGATGAGTGTGTGGAGTGCTTGTGTTTCTGTTACAGATGTGTCATCTCTGACGGAGTTTGTCTGTCATGGGATAATATGCCCAAGTGTGTGTGTGTGTGTGTGCACGTGTGAGTATATGTGTGTCTCTATGAGAGCACCTGTATCTGTGAGTGTGAGAGTCTCTCAGGTGGTGTGTGTGTGAGAGAGAGAGAGAGAAAGAGGAAGTGTGTGATTGCGGGTGGGCACCATGTATCAATGGGAGCATTAGTGTGCAAATGTGTATGTGAGTGTGTGTGTATGTGTGTGTGACTGAGTTCGACAATGTGTGTGTACACATGAATGAGGGTGTATGCGAGTGTATATGTGTTTATATATGTGTTTATATATGTGTGTATGTGTCTGTATGAGTGTGCGAGTGTATGTGTGAGACTATGTGCGCATGTCCACATATGTATGTGAATGCACATGTCCATGTGAGTGTGTATACATGTGAGCATGAAAACGTGTGTGTGTGTAGGAGTGTGGGTGCACATGAGTGAGTGTGAGTGTGAATATCAGCGTGTATATGAGTGTGTGTATGTGTGTGTGTGTGTGTCCCCAGCTCAGGGTCACCAGAGCCCTGATCGTTTCCCAGCTGTGCCCACTGTGGTGACCTCCCGGAGGGCAATGTCCCCTCCTGGGGTGTGTGACTCTGGGCCCTCCGGTCACAGTGCTCTTACCCCGGGGGGGGGGGTCTAGTTAGCTTGCCCGAGTGCCTCAGGCGGTCACGGGGTCTGGGACGTGAGTGGCTGTGTGGGCACCCGCGTGGGACGGTCTCCTTGGCCGAGAGCAGGCATCCGCCGGCGCTGGAGGTGGCGGTTGTGTAACAGGGGCTGTGGGACAGGGCCGCGGTCCCCTTTGGTGGGGAGAGGGCACGAGCGGGAGGCGGGGAGGAGCCGCTCAGCCTGGCACGGCCGTGACCCAAATAGCTCAGAATACATCACACATCCCCCTCTCCCCGTTTCTGGGACCCCCCCCCCTACAGTGCTAAGCTCTCCAGTTCCCAGCCCTGGTCGCAGGGGCTTCCCAGGACAGATCCGAGGGGTCTACACCCCACAGGCAGAGCCTAGGACCCATCCCGGGCCCCACCAGGACACCCAGTCCCCCCACCCCGTCCACGGCTCAACCAAGCTTTTCTCATTAAGCTCAAAGTCAAGGACTTCAATTTAACTGGGTCAGAGGACAGTTCTTTGGCCCCTCTTGCAGCTGAGCCAGGCTGGGCCCCCTTCCCCAGAGACCCTGGGCTCCTTAAGCTTCCCACCCAACCCCATCCCACCCTCGGGACCGTTTCTGTCCTCTGCTCCCCAAGCCAAACCTCATCCCCACCTCCCTACCCGGCCCCTCCAACGCCCTGGCCACCCCTTCTGTCCTGAGACCGGGTCCAAGACCCCTCTTCCAATACCTTCACCTCATGTTCCCAGTCCTGGCCCGAATCCCCCCCCCCCATCAGCTCCTCTTTCTGGCGCCCCACCTTCCATGGACTGTCCATCCTATGAGGGAAGGGTCATCTTTTAGGACGCCTAGCCTCCCTGATGACCCTGGATGCTAGCCTGGGATGCAAGGCCCCCCATTCTCCCCCCTCCTCAGAGACTCAGGGGTACAGGCCACTAGCCCTCTCTCACCCAAGCAGCGAGGGGTCTGGCCCCCCAGCGCCCGTCCCAGGGGAACCTCTAGGAATGGGAGCCCCGCGCACCACCTCCCCCAGACACCCCAAAGTCGGGGCCCGGCCCCCACCCTCAGGGAACGCAAGGGTCCATCACCCAGCGCCCTTCTCTCGCGGGCCCCAGAACCGCTGGCCCCCAGCCCCGGCGCCCGCTCCCACCTGCTGGTATTCCTGCTCTTGGGGCGCGAAGCCGCTGGGCACCGGACGGAGCTGGAAGTCGGCGCGGGGCAGCTGATGGAGCAGATGCACCCAGGCCGAGGGTCGGTAGCCGGGGGGCTCCCCCATGGCCCCGGGGGAGGGCGCGCGGGGCCGACGCCGGGGCTGCGGGAGCCTCGGTGATGGAGCGGGGCGCGGGCGGAGCGGGGTCTGGCGGGGCTCTGGGGAGCGCAGCGGGGGGGAGGAAGGGGGTGGGGGGCGGAGATTGGGGGGCGGAGGCGGGAGGCGCGGGCCGGGCGGGCGCGGTGCTGCCCCTGGCGGCGGCAGTGGGCACTGCAGCTTAGCGCGTGGGCCCCCGGCGTGCCTGACGCTCCGTGAGGGCTCCCACCTGCGGCCCGCGCGCGCAGGTACCGCTCATCCTGGTCCCTGGAAGCCGGCTCGTGCTGTTAGGTCACCGTACAACCCTCACGTCCGGGCGAAGGTCACTAGTATCTGCACAGCTTTTTACAAATAGTGTCAGTGTCACTGACAACAACAAAAAATCCTCAATTCCCCGTGTCAGCGTGTTCTCACCTATAAAGAACGCCTTCTCTGGGGTAAAAGCCTCTCCTGCTTATAAAAAACAACAACAACGCGTAAGGACGCAGCTGCTAAACATCAACTTTCCTCTGAGTGTACAGACCGCTCCAGAAGGCCCCTGCATACTCTGGTGAGGACCCCTCGCTTCAGAGGGGTGTAAGACCCCTCCCAGCAGAAGAAGAACCCATGCTTTGTGTCTTCCTAAGGCTCCCTCCAAAGGATTGCTCCATGCACTTAAGAATTGTTTTTTAATTTTTATTTATCTTTAGAAGGGAAGGGAAGGAGAGAGGGAGAGAAATATCAATGTATCGTTGCTTCTCGTGGGTCCCCTGCTGGGAACTGGCCTGCAACCCAGGCATGTGCCCTGACTGGGAATCGAACCATGATCTTTTGTTTCACAGGCCCCTGCTCAATCCACTGAGCTACACCAGCCAGGGCTTAAGGATCTCCCTGCGTCTTGCCGCACACTTGACACCTTATAGGCACTGCCTATGTTGCGTGTCTCAGGATCCCACAGGCCACACTGATCCTTGGGGAGGGAGAGGGCCTCGAAGGGGACCTGGTCACTTTGATGTCACCACCCAGGCAGTCATAGCTGGAGCGAAAACCAAGGTCCCCAGGAATCTGCCCCAGGAATCTTCCAACCCCCGTGGAGCCGGGCTAGACTTTGCCGCTTGTGACCCCCACACCAGGCATCTCTTGGGGGGCAGGCGATGGGTGGGAGGAAGGAGGGGCAGTGTGTACCCCACTTGTCTCGTCCCAATATTTCGTCCCAGATTGGTGAGAAAGGGCTGGGCTCATCGCCCATGCCATTATTAGAGATAGAAATTGTATTGGCGGTGGCGGTGATGATATGGGGTTGGTGATGGTTATGGTCCCGATGATGAAAATGGTGATGGTGAGGATGAGGATGGTGATGCTGGTGATGGTGATGACGGAGACAGGAAGAGTGATTAGAGCTGCCCCCTCCTACACACTCATACACCGCCCCCACACCATTTTACTCCCCTCGGAAAGGTCTCAACAGACTGAATCTCCCTCTTTCTTTCCCTCTGCTTCACTCTGGCTCTTTCTCTGGTGTCCAGCTCTCTATCTCTCTCACTCAGGGTTTCGGTCCCAGATGCCTGCATTCTGGTGTCTTTGGAGAATTGCTTTATCCTGTACTGACTAAGCCCAAGACATCCTTCCTCATGTGCGGGAGACCTGAGATGTTATCTTGTAGGAGTGTGTGGGCTTGACCTTCTCCTGTCCTGGTTCCCTTGGTCTGTTTCTCCTGGGGAATACAGACGGCTATTCCAGGGTGGTCTTCAAGCATTTATTTCTAGGAGTTTTAGCTGCATGCCATTCCAATACCATCTGAAACTCGACAGGTGTTAATTCAGGGCTTGGGTGCCTGAGAGCCCCCCTAGTGGGGGATGGCTCAGAGCAGCCAATGCCTGCCATATGGGGAGAGGGACACAGCATTGCCAGATGTTCCACATTTCCAAGAGAAGACAGAAATCTGGATATTTTTAAAAGCAAAATCCCTCAGCTCTTAAATGTTAAAACTAATTCGAATTAAAAAAAAAAATACTGTGTGGGCCAAATAAAACCTGCCCGTGGGCTGGAGCTGGCTGGTTTGTAAGCTCTGGTCTAGCCAGACGCTGAGCAGCACCAGCATGGATGGGCAAATGGAGGGTGGGGGAGCCCAGAGAGGCTGAGAAGGAGCAGCCAGGGAGGTGGGAAGAAAGCCAGGGAGAGGCAGCAATGCCACCTCCTCCAGGAAGGCTCCCTGACCAGCCTCTCTAGACAGAAAACAGGGCAAGTCCTGGCTCAAGGGCTCAGCATGGGCTCCTGTGACTTAAATTCAGATTTCACTAAGTGGTTGTGAGTGTGTCTACTGTGAGTAGGTTGAGATACTGTCCAAGAGCATACAACATGGATTGATGATGGCAGAGTAATCAGAACGGTGGTTATAACTGAGAAGGTAGGGACAGAGCTGAGTGGGAAGGGGGCTGAGGGGACTTTTTGGCTAATGGCATTGTTCTGCATCTTGATAAAGGTTTTGGCTGTCCAGGGGCCTGTGTTTATAGTACGCTTAAGACTTATGCATTTTATGACAAATTCTACCTCAAAAGAGAAATAAGAACTCCCAGTTAATGATATGCATGCTTAAATATTGGGAGGGGGGAGTATAGTGGTGTCTGTAGTTCCCTTCAAAAATAACATAAGCCCTGGCTGGTGTAGCTCAGTGGATTGAGCGCAGGTTGTGAACCAAAGGGTCACTGGTTCAATTCCCAGTCAGGGCACATACCTGGGCTGCAGGCCAGGTCCCCAATGGGAACCACGTGAGAGGCAACCACACATCAATGTTTCTCTCCCTCTCTTTCTCCCTCCCTCTAAAAATAGATAAATAGAATCTTTTAAAAATAATGTAAGATGGATGGGCAGAGGGATACATATGTAATAAAGCAAAATATCAGTGGTAGAGTTCAGGTGTTGTGTACCTAGGTATTCCCTGTAATAGTCTATAGTTTTTCCAGCTTTATTGAGATGCAGCTCTATGTAACACTGTATACATATAAGGTATACCACGTGGTGATTGGATACATGTATATATTGCAAAATGATGGCCACAGAAAGGTTAGTTAACATGCATATTACCTCACATAGTTACCTTTTCATGTGTCTGTGGTGAGAACTTGCAAAATCTGCTCTCAGCAACTTTCAAGTACACAATACAGTATTCTTTCCCTTTTTAAAAAGATTGTATGTATTTATTTTTAGAGAGAGGAGAAGGGTGGGAGAAAGAAAGGAAGAGAGACATCAATGTGTGGTTGTCTCTCACCCACCTGCCACTGGGAACCTGGCCTGCAACCCAGGCATGTGCCATGACTGGGAATCGAACTGGGGGCCCTCTGGTTCTCAGGCTGGCACTCAATCCACTGAGCTACACCAGCCAGGGCTCACAGTACACTATTCTTAACTCTCGTTCCCAGAACTCATTTATCTTATAACTGGAAGCTTGTACCCTTTTGATCAACTCCACCCATCCCCCCCCATCTCCATGCCTGGTAACTATGAATCTGTTCTCTAATTTTATTTTGTGTGTGTGTGTGTGTGTGTTTTAGATTTTACATGTACGTATTTGTCTTTTTCTCTGGAACGTATTTCACTTTAACATAGTACCCTCTAGTTCCATCCATGTTGTTGAAAATGGCAAGAGTTCCTTCTTTTTGTGACCAAGTAATACTTCATATTGTGTGTGAATATCTCATTTTTTAAATCGATTCATCCATCTACAGACGCTCAGGTTGTTTTCATACTTTGGCTGCGATCAACATGGATCGTAGAAGTCTCTTGGAGATAATGATTTCAACCCCTTTGGATAAATCCCTAGAAGTGGATTTGCTGAGTCAAAAACCAGTTCTATTTTTAATTTTTTGAGGGACCTCCACACTGTTTTCCACAGTGGCTGCACCAGTCTGCATTCCCACCCACAGCATGCATGGGTTTCCTTCCCATCCTCCCCAGCACTTGTCATTGGTTGATTTATTGATGATAGCCATTCTGGCAGGTGTGACATATCATTGTGGTTTTAATTTGCTTCTCTCTGAGGATTAGTGACATTGAGCATCATCTTTACATTTGTCTGTGGACCACCAGTATGTCGTCTTGGGAGAAGTGTCTATTCAGGTCCTTTGCCCATTTTATAATTAGATTATTTGTTCTTTTTCACTGTAAGATTCTTTTAACGTTTTTGTATGTTCAAATTTTCTTTTCTTTTTTTAAAAATCTATTTATTTATATTCAGAGGGCAAGGGAAGGAGAGAGGGAGAGAAACATCAATGTACGGTTGCCTCTGGTGTGTCCCCTGCTGGGAACTGGCCTGCAACCCAGTCATGTGCCCTGACTGGGAATCGAACCGCGATCCTCTGGTTCGCAGGCCCGCGCTCAGTCCACTGAGCTACGCCAGCCGGGGTGTATGTTCAAATTTTCTTATAGTAAAATGTTGAGAAAAGGGGGAGAGTATATTTAGATAAATGAAATAGATAAAGTAGTATTGGATTTAAGTCAAGTATAAAGAAATATATCCACAGGCCTGAAAATGATACAAATACTTGATTGAATGAAGTAATAAATGGGAGAGAACAGACAACTCTCCCATGCAGAAGAATTCCAAATAATTTACATGAATATTCTTCCCTTGAGGACGTGGAGAATAACTCCTGATTATAGAACAGCATGTTCAAGGGGAAAAAAACTAAAAATATTTATCTTAAGATCAGGAACAAGACAGGGCTGTCTGCTTCCACCCCTCTTATTCACCATATTGGTGAATCACCATAGTTGGGAAGTCCTAGCCATAGCGATCAGACAAGAAGAAGAAATAAAAGACCCCCAAATTAGAAAAGAAGAAGTAAAACGCTCATTATTTGCAGGTGATGTACTATATGTAGAGAATCCTAAAGATTCCACCAAAAAAAAAAAAAAACCCAACCCAACCCTACTAGAACTGACCAATAAAGTCAGTAAAGTAGCAGGATACAAAATAAATATCCAGAAATCAATAGCATTTCTATATGCCAATAATGAACTCTCAGAAAGAGAAACTAAGAAAACATTTAGAACTTCACGGAAAAAAAAAACCCCAACAAAAACAAAAACCCTGCCTAGGAATAAATTTGACCAAGGGTATAAAAGACCTGTACTTGGAAAATCATAAGACACTGAAGAAAGAAACGAGAAGATACAAATAAGTGGAAGCACATACGTGTTCATGGGCGGGATGAATTAGCCTCATCAAAGATAACAGCGTGACAGTCGTGGGGGGTGGGGGGACCGGGGAGAAACGTGACGGACAGCATCAGTCACAGGTTCCAGGTCAACACCCATGACAGTGGTGAGTCGCATCAACGGATATACGACGCGGTCTCCTGGGTCGAGTCCCTGGAACCGAGGCACATCAGGAAACACTGAGACCCGAGAGAAACAAGGACTTTGGTTAGCAAACAAAGTGGTCACCAAACAGCACTGTGGTGATAATGTCAGAGGTTAGCAACAGGGGAAACTCTGTACTATCCTTACGACTTTTCTGCCCATTTAAAACCATTCTAAGATTTTTATAAAAAAAATACCTAAAAAAAGAAATCCAAAATAAAAAAAAAACACGATAGAATAAAAAAAGAGTGTGAGCTGACTGGTGCGAGCAGGAAACCGTTTTCTTCTGTCTCATGCCATCTGTTGTGAGTCCCCTTTCCCTTCCCCTGGGCTATATCGGGAGAGATCCTTCCACATTCTCTTGCCACGTTGAGGTTTTTCCAACTCTCTTGATTTTAGGGGAGTCAGGAGTCCCGCCTAAGTGAGGATCCAAACATCCATCTGGCGTCCGGTTCAAAGCCACTCCCTTTCCTGAGGCGAGGGTGGGGGGAGGGGTGTTTGAGGGGGGGACCCCACAGACCCAGGGAAGAGAGGGCATGGCATGTGGTGGTGGGGTCCACTCTGTCCAGTCTCCAAGGGCGAAGGGGATGGAGACAGAGACTCATGTCCCTGGTGTTGGGTCGATCGGGCTACTGCCCGGCCAGGTGTGCCACTGGTATCTCTTCGTGTCGTGAAAATGCCTGGGGATCCCCCACCCCCTCGCTCCTAGTCCACCAAGAACTTCCTATGTCCTTCTTCAAAGTGTCCACGCGAGTTGGAGTTATTACTCATTGCAGCGAGAGAGACTGCACCTGATGGGATGAGCGGTAACACACCAAGTAAGGGGGTGCACTGTGTCTCCCCAAATTCATATCTGGAAATCCCAACTCCCAGGCCCTTAGAAGTGACTGTATAGGTGGAGATAGGACATTTAAAGATGCAACTAAGGTACAATGGAGTCATTCTCATGAGCTCTAGTTCAATAGGACTTATACAAAGAGGGGATTGGGACACAGACACACACAGAGGGACAACCATGGGAGGACACAGGGAGGAGACAGCCACCAACAAGCCAAGGAGAGAGGCCTCAGGAGGAGCCAACCCTGAGGACACGTTCATGGCAGACTTCCACCCTCCAGAACCGTAAGACAATCCACGTCCGTGGCTCAAGGTGCCCAGTCTGTGGTACTTGGTTATGGAAGCCCGAGCAGATGAATGGGGGGGGGGGCGGGTGGGGGAGTTAGAAGCTAGCACAGGAATTGGGTTTTCTCCGGTCCTTTTGAACACGGTGAAGGAAGAGAGCTTGTCTGCGCTGGGGTGTTGTCGGGAAGCAGGGGCAAGTCTGTGGCAATCTTATCTATGCGAGGGCAGAACACAGCACTCTCTACTGATGAGGGCATCGTTGAGTGCCAGAGGGGGTGTTCGGCGTCTGGGGCTTGCTCGGTGAGGTGCATGTGAGCGGGTGCTCTGGGAGATGGTGGGCATCCCTCCACCAGACACCATCGCAGCTATTCTGCACATAGTAGTCTCTTTTTCCCTTTCCCACTGGAAGCAGCCTGACCGCCAGGTGCGGCTTTTACTTCCTCTTCTCCCTCCCTCTCAGGCCTCCTGGCTGACATCTGCAGAGGTGATGGGCGTGGCTTCCAGGCTGACGTGGCCTTGGACAGCTGGCCCGTGGATCCAGAAACACCTGCAGCAAGCCTGAGACAAGAAAGAAATACTTGGTGCCAAGCCTCTGAAGTGGGAGTTTTCAATCGCAAGGCCCTGCCTCATGACTCACACCTGCTCCTGCTCTTGCTGTCCTGCCGTGACCCTCCCCACAATACATCCGGGGACCCTCTCCTCCAGGCACTCCCCTGGCGGGGGTGGGGGGGGGGTGGTTCTCGATGCCAGACAAGTTCTCACAGTGTCAGACCTGCTCCTGCCACATGTGACAGCTGCCCAGTTCTCCATCCCCCTCCCCAATGCCCCATACTTTCAAACTTCAGGGACTCATGCCCTTTTCTCTCACAGAGCTCCAGCGCATGGCTACAGAGATGATTCAAAATACAGGCTTTATCTTTATCCGGGAACAGTGAGGCCAACGAATCAGGAAAGAAGCGGCTTGCTGTACTCACAGATGCGGGGGCAGGGGGGGTCCACCCTCTCTTCCTGGCCTGCAGTTGACTACGTATGGGAGGGAGAGAGAGAGAGAGGGAGAGGGTTGGGGAGTAAAAGAATGCCTCCAGGCGTTTCCTGATAGCTGCGTTTGGGACCCTTCTATTATTCCCACTGATTGCCTGACTCCACAGTGATTACCCTGCAGATTTAGGGACCGTGCTACAGTCCCCCAGCTGGCTCTGAAAGCTCCTGGTGCAATTTTCCAGTGGATTCTTAAGACTATTGCACGGCCCCTTTGCTGGTTCCAGGGATGTTACACCCTTCAGTGACTCTGCATAATTATGGGCCAGTTCCCAGCCCCCTGACATGACTAGCTGGCCTTTGACAGAAACCCAATCTTAATTAGCCAATTTGCTTGATTGATTAAGTAGAGTGCTGGTGAGCCCCCCCCTCCCCGTGTCTCAGCCCCTCTTCTGGGTGCCTGGGGACAGAGATGGAATTCTGATCCTACCGTGTCCTCAGGGAGCTGGGAGACTGTTGGAGAAGAGAAGTTAAGACATTTATCGCCCACAGCAAGGAGACAGCCGGCACGGAACTCAGTGGGAGCGTAGAGGAAGAACATCAGGCCTACCTGCACAGCTGTGTACGTTGCACTCTGCACCATGGGGGGGGGGTCATCATCCCACAAAGTCCACTTTCAACAGAGCCCTGAGGGTGAGGAGCCTTGAGAGACCTCCGGGGGTCAGGCATCCCGGGGTCAGGCATCCCGGGGTCAGGCAGGGACAGATCTGGGGCCGTCCTGACTCTTACAAGAGAGACACCCTGGCTGGGTTGTTCAGTTGGCTGGAGTGCTAACCCATGTACCAAGAGGTTGTGGGTTCAATTCCCAGTCAGGGCACAGACTTGGATTGCAGGTTTGATCTCTGGTCAGGTGAATACTGAGACAACCGATGTATCTCTCTCCATCCTTCTCTCTCTCAAATCAGTGAGCATATCCTCACCATGAACATGTCCTCACCAGCATGTCCTCAGGTGAGGATGGGGGTGTCAAGATGGTGCCTCCCCTCTCCCCCTGCTGTGATATAGATGGGAAGGGAAGGAGAGAAGGAGAGAAACATCACTGTATGGTTGCTTCTCGTGAGTTCCCTGCTGGGGACTGGGAATCGAACCGCGGTCATCTGGTTCACAGGCCCGCGCTCAATCCACTGAGCTACACCAGCCAGGGCAGGACTCCACTTTCTACTGAAGGTGAATGTATTATGTGAAGGTGAATGTGTTATGTTGACGGCATACTGTTTCTCTCTGCAAAAATAGAAGCTTCTCGAGGGTAGAGATCCTTGTCCGTTTTGTTCACTGATGGATCTCAAGGGCCCTGAGCCCTGTCTGGCACACAGCAGAAAATCAGTAAATAGTTACTGAATGCAGAAATCAATTCGTCAGATGAAAAGGCATTTTTTTTCCTTCGACTTAGAAGAGACTTTCTCCATGATGGCCACCAGAGGGCGCGCAAGATACAGTTAATTCTCCACAGTCCCAGGTGAGTGGTCTCTGCACCGGTGCCTTCAGGACAGGGACCAGGTGACCATGGGTGACCACAGACTTTCTTCTCAGAGAGCCTCCCCATCTGTAGCATAGAGACCAAAGTGCCTGAAATGGGCTGTCGCGAAGAGCAGAGGGGACTATGCACGCAGGTGACTTATAAAGGTTATTGCATGCGTCCAAACTCATTAAATGGTACACTAGCTTGTGTAGGTTAAAAAATATGTATTTATTAACCTTGGATGGTGTGGTTCAGTGGAGTGAGTGCTGGGCTGAGAACCAAAGGGTCGCCGGTTCAATTCCCAGTTAGGGCACATGCCTGGGTTGTGGGCCAGGTTCCCAGTACTGGGTACATGGGAGGCAACCACACATTGATGTTTCTCTCTCTCTCTCTTTCTCCTTCCTTTTCCCTCTCTATAAAAATTAATAAATAAAATCTTTCAGCATATATATTTATTATACCTCAATAAATCTGTTTTAAAAGTAAGTTAAATTAAAAATCACATTGAACTTCTGAAAGCCATTAGACTAGCACAAGAAACTTGAACACCTCACTGTAATCACAAAATAAGAAATTTTTATTTTTACCCTGGCTAGTGTAGCTCAGTGGATTGAGCGCGGGCCTGCGAACCAAAGGATCGCGGTTTGATTCCCAGTCAGGGCACATGCCTGGGTTGCAGGCCAGTTCCCAGCGGGGGACTCTTGAGAGGCAACCATACATTGATGTTTCTCTCCTTCTCTCCTTCCCTTCCTCTCTAAAGATAAATAAATAAAATCTTTAAAAAAAGAAGTTTTTATTTTTAATTTCTTTTAATTTTTTCTTTTTAATTTTTTAAAAATTTATTGGGGTGACATTGGTTAATAAAATTACATAGGTTTCAAGTGTACATTATCAGTGTATTGCAAAAAGAAAGAAAGAAAGCAAGCAAGCAAGCTCTGGCAAAGCAGTAATGTCCTTTTTTAAAGACAAATTATTTTTTAATTTTATTATTTTTAAAGATTTATTTTTAGAGAGAGGGGAAGCGAAGGAGAAAGAGAGGGAGAGAAACATCACTGTGTGGTTGCCTCTCACTCGCCCCCTACTGGAGACCTGGTCTGCAACCTAGGCATGTGCCCTTACTGGGAATTGAACCAGCAACCCTTTGGTTTGCAGGTCTATGCTCAATCCACTGAGCCACACCAGCCAGGATAGCAGTAATGTCCTTCAGAAAAACTTACTGACCTCAGACTTCCTTGTTTATAGAAAAGGAATTGGGTTCGTGAAGGTCAGTGTGTGGTCACGCCACTGTTTCCAAATAGCAGCAAATGTGAGAACAGTAAAGTAAGCTCTTTTAACACTAAGAAGAGCAGGAAATGAGGAGGAGATAGGGTTGCATGAGGTCACAAAGATGGGGCCCTGATCCAACAGGACCGGGGTCCTCAGTTGAAGAGGGAGAGACAACAGTCATCTCTGTGCGTAGGTGGAGAGGGATGACCGTGTGAGGACACAGGGAGAGAAAGACCACGTGCAAGTTAAGGAGAGAGGTGTCAGGAGGAACCTGCCCTGCCAACACCTTGACCTTGGACGTCCAGCCTCCAGGACGTCCAAGGTCCATTACATCACTATGAACAGCTATATTAATTTCCGACGGCTGTCGTAACAAACCAGCACAGAGTTAGTGGCTTAAATCAGCACAGACCTATTGTCTTGCAGTTCTAGAAGCAAGAAGTCGGACACGGGGCTCACCTGGCTAAGATGAAGGTGTCAGCAGGACTCTGTTCCTTCTGGAGGCTCTGGAGGAGAATCCGCCCCCAGTCGTTCCCGGCTTCCAGGGCCACCCACGCTCCTTGGCTGGTGGCCTCGTTTTCCACCTTCAGATCTTCCCCAGACCCTCCTGCCTCCCTCTTTCACTCATAAGGATCCTTGTGAGGACATTGAGCCCACCTGGTTAATGCAGAATCATCTATCTCCGTGTCTCAAGGTCACCTGGTTAGCAAGCAGCTTTAATTTCCTCTGCAGCTTCCATCGCCTCTCACTTTGCTACGTGACATAGTCACAAGTCCTGGGACTTAAGAAGTGGACACTGTTGGGGGCCGTGTGGCTCTGCTCATCACAGTCTGTAAGAGGTCTCGTCCCCTGAAAGCTGATGTGTGACCTTGTCCCTGTGATATTTCCCCTCTGGGCCCCAGTTTCCTTGTCCAATCTAAATAATCACCATTTTGGTCATAAAAGGTGATTTTGAAAAAATAAAATGAACATTGTCATAAATCTAGCACAGACCTGAAAAATGCTCCTTTATTTATTTATTAGTATTATTTTATTTATTCTTTTTTTAGAAATCTTTTTTAAAAGATTTTATTTATTCATTTTTAGAGGGCAAGGGAAGGAGAGGAGAGAAACATCAATGTATGGTTGCCTCTTGTGAGTCCCCCACCAGGAACTAGCCTGCAACCTAGGCATGTGCCCTGACTGGGAATCGAACCACACGGAATTGTGTGGTTCACAGGCCCGCGCTCAATCCACTGAGCTACACCAGCCAGGGCGTAGAAATCTTTTTTAAAAGAGATTTTATATATTCATTTTTAGAGAGAGGGTAAGAGAAGGAGAAAGAGTGGGAGAGAAACATTAATGTGTGGTTGCCTCTCGTGTGCCCCCTACTGGGGACCTGGCTTGCAACCCAGGCATGTGCTCTGACTGGGAATCAAACTGGTGACCCTTTGATTTGCAGGCCTGTGCTCAATCCACTGAGCTACACCAGCCAGGGCAAAATGCTTCTTTGAAACAACAACAACAACAACAAAAACTCACTCAAAGACATGTTTATTGATGAGAGAGAGAGAAACATTGACATGAGAGGGAAGCATCGATTGCTTGCCTCCCATATGCACCCTGACCGCAGACAGAGCCCACAACATTCTGGTGTACAGGGCAATGCACCCGACCAGGGCCTGGAATGTGTTGAATAAATGCTAACTGTAATTGTTGCCGTTAATGTTTTATCTGACATGCTCAATCGGCTTTTTAGCACCCCTCCCATAAATACCCACACACCCACACACCAACCCAAAGTGTTGAGGCTCCTTTATTCCACATCCACTTGGGCTCCGAAAGGCCCAGCTTGCCCGAGTGTGCACAGAATTCCCAGAATTCTTGAACTGAAATTCACGGGTCTGAATGCAATGGGATGATGCTGTTCCCAGAGGAACCTGGTCTGTCTTCGGGATTCTGGACCCTCCTTGAAGCACGAGAGACACAAAGCGTCATTGCCTCCATCTCCCGAGCCTGGTGGGGACCAGTTACAGCAGAAGCCTGGATGGAGGTGGCGTGGAAATGCACCCCCACCCACCTCCGAACCATCACCACACAGGGAAGCCACCAAAGGCTGCAGGGTGAGCTCAGGAGAGGAGAACTCTGGTCCAGCATTTTAACATCTTAAAACAAACTTAAAACGTGGATAAAATCCAGCTCACGCCTATTAGGATGGCCACTATGTTTCTTTTGAAAAATTTAAAAAAATTATTTTTACCTGAGGACATCTTTTCATTGCTTTTAGAGAGGAAGGGAAGGAGTCAGTGAGAGAGGAAGGGAGAGAGAGAGAGAGAGAGAGGGGAAGAGAGACAAACATCAGTTCAAGAGAAACACACATTGATTGGTTGCCTTCTTGTACATGCCCTGATGGGGAATCGAACCTGTGACCTTCCACAGGTCCATGAACCTGGGCCCATGGGATGATGCTCCCATAGCTGAGCTTTACCAGCCAGGGCAGATGGCCACTATTAAAAAAAGAGCAAACCCAGAAAATAACGAGTCTTGATGAAAATGTGGAGGAGTTGGAAGCCTTGTGCACTGTTGCTGGGAATATTAAATGTGTCTCCACTGTGGAAAACAGTATATCAGTTCCTCAAAAAAAAAAAAAAAAAAGGAACCACCATGTGATCCAGCAATCCCACTACTAGGTACAGACCCCAAAGAACTGAAAGCAGAGTCTCGAAGAGATATTTGTGTGTCCATGTCCACTGAAGCATTATTCACAATAGCCAAGCAGCGGAGGCAACCCTAGTGTCCACTGGCAGATAAATAGATGAACAAAAGGTAGTTGGTTCATCCACAGTATGCAATATTATCCAGTTATAAGAGGAAGGAAATTCTGACACGTTCCAACTGGGTGGACCTGGAGAGCACTGCACGCAGCACATATGAAGATCTTTCTTTAAAAAACGTTTTCACGGAATTTCTTGAGGCGACATTGGTTAATAAAATTATATAGGCTTCAGGTATATAATTCTATGATAGATCACCTGTACATTGTATTGTGTGTTCACGGCCCCAAGTGAAGTCTCCTTCCGTCACTCCACTTGGGACATAGGTTATTTTAGTGACACTGACTTTAGTTGAGTTCTGATAACCCAGTACCATCGGACCAGCCGGTACGTAGGTTACTTTAAAATGCAGTTTTCCACATCTTCTAGCTTCCAAACTGGCTAATGAGAAGTCTGATGTGATGACGACAATGGAAACTTAGTATATAATTGTCTTTTTTCTCTCACTGAGAAACTTTGTTTTCTTTTTTCCTCTGTGTTTGAAAAAAAAAATGTGATAATGAACCTTGCTGAATGCCTTGGCCCTTACATTTTCTCTCTCTCTTACACACACACTTCTTTTTTCTGTTCTAGCTCCAAAAGTTGAATGCTCAGCAACCAGTTCTGCAAACTCCATATTTTCTTAAAAAAAAAAAGTCAAAGATCCTCAAAATTTCACTCTCATTATGAGAGGTTTATTGCATCTAACAAGTTTCGATATGAACTACTCTTTGTTCTAGTTCATAATATCTGTTTTATTCTTTAACTCTGTAACTCACAAGTTAGGCAGACTTTTTTTTAGTTTCAACATGGATGTTTTTTTAATTTTTTAATTTTCGATTTCTGATACAATTTTTTTTTGTAGTCAGAGAATTTGGTTTCTGTTGGAAAAAATCTAGGGGTGATTTTGAGAGCTTGGTGGATTAATTAGCAGTTGATTTTTTGCCAACGTTTTGTATGTTCTTGAAAGAATGTTGATTCTCTGAGAGCGCTGTTCTGTGCGTTTAAATAAAACAACTGTGACAATAACCATGACAATCCTATGAACCATCAGCGACTGAGCTCCTGCTCTATGTCAGGGCCTGCTTGTGCATATTAAGTTGTCGACTCACTGAATATGCACAAGAGCTCTAAGATCTAGGAACTGTTACTTTTTAAATTATTTCATACGAGAAGAAGCAGAGGCATAAAGAGGTTCAGTAACTTGCCCAAAGTCACAGCGCTGGTAAGCGGCAGAGCCAGGAATAGAGAAATCTGGTTTTGAGAATTGGATTAGATAATAATGCGCTAGGTGCTTCCTTATACTTTGTATATTCAGCATGTATCTATTTATTCGTCATCATCCAAAAGTATTTGCTTATTTATTTAAAGAGTTAAGAGTTTTTTTTAAAGACTGTATTTATTTATCTTTAGAGGGGAAGGGAAGGACAGAGGAAGAGAAATATCAATGTATCGTTGCTTCCCGTGAATCCCCTGCTGGGACCTGGCCTGCAACCCAGGCATGTGCCCTGACTGGGAATCGAACCACGATCCTCTGGTTCACAGGCCCGCGCTCAATCCACTGAGCTACACCAGCCAGGGCCAAAAGTATTTATTGATTATCTAGGATGTCAGGGACACAGTAGGAAACCCTGAAGAAAAAAAACCACAAATCAAAACTATGCTTTCTAGGTGGAGAGGGTCAGTAAAGAGTATTCATAAGTAAAGTGCATGATGAGGTTAGCAATACAGGCTGAAGAGCCAGTACAAAACAGCGAAAGATACTATAAAATCTGGAGGGAGTGGGGCATTTTTAGGGCGGATGGTCTGGCAGGGGCAAATGAGGAGGGAACATTGGAGCAAGACCGAAGCGGGGAGGGGGTGAGCCAAGGGCATCTCTGGGGAAGAACATTCCAGGCGGAGAGAATGGCAGGTGCAAAGGAGGCCAGGTTGGTGGGTTCAAGGTGTGGCCCCGACGTTAATGAGGTCAGGGCAGTTGGGGCGGGGGAGGGTGGGAGACGCAGCACTGACCGCAGTAAACCAACATGAAGACCCAGCTCCCTGTGAACCTGCTGCGATGGGAAACCCTCCCGTATTTCCGAGCAGAGGGATGACACCCAGAGGCTAGTGTTGAGTTATTTTACTGCTAAACGGTCTTTAATTACCAGCATGACTTAACTGAGGACTTGAACTTCATACTTTGGAGAGAGATTCTGGATCGCTCTGAGGTTGAGATAGATCTGACGTATAACATTATATACACGGAAGGGGTACAATGTGTCAATCTGATACATTTGTATTGTAATATGTTAGCATTAGCTAACATCTCGACAGTGTGACATGGTTATCATTGCTTCTCTTGCGGTGGGAACAATGAAATCTCTTAGTGAGTTGAATGCTTATAACACAGTATTGCTGTGTATCATCCCTGTCCTGTGCCTTAGATCTCCAGGATTTATCTAGCTACTCCTTGCAACTTTGTATCCTTAGAAAATATCTCCCATTCCCGTGCCCCCAGCCCCAGGTAACACCATTCTACTCTCTGTTCCTTTGAATGTGGCTGCTGTAGATTCCACAAACACGTGAGATCATACGGTATTTGTCTTTCTCATTCCGGCTCCCCTCACTTTGCAAAATGCCCCCAAGGCCCATCCGCATTGTTGCGGATGGCAGGGCTACATTCCTTCTCACGGCTGAATAATTCTCGTAGCTGTATCTCCTCCACTGCTGGACACTGGGGCTGCCTGCATACCTCGGCCACCGTGAATAATGCTGCAAGGGACATAGGGGCACATGTGTTCTTTCAAATTAGTGTTTTCATTTAATTCAGGTAAATATTGGCAAGTAGGACCGTTGGGTCATGTGGAAGTTCTACTTTTCTTTTCTTTCTTTCTTTCTGTTTTTTGTTTGTTTGTTTGTTTTTGAGGAACAAGAGATTCTGGTTTTCACAGAAGCACCAGTGTATGTGGACATGAAACCAGCATTCTTAGGGGACTCGCCTTCTCTCCCACCTCTTGGACAGCACCAGGGTGAACACCTTGGTATCATCTCTGCATGTCCACGCCGGGGCGGGGGCTGGAAACTAGGAGCGGGTGGTGGGAGTCTCAGACCTTCCCTCTCAAAGGAGACAGGTTGGGGTGCACCCCCTGAAGTTCCTCTCAGTCCCTGTTCTAAGTGTGTGTACAGGGACTGTCTGTCCTGACGAACGGCTCTTCATTTCCTCTTCTCAGCAGAGACCGCTGCCCAATGTCACAAACATCATAGAACTTTCCACAGGATGGGCAGCCGGATGGCTTTTTCCAGCTGCCTGTTCATCCCTTCAGTTATTCTCCGCTTCGTCTCTCCTCAGAACCACCTTCTTTTTTTTTTCTTTAAAGATTTTATTTATTTATCTTTAGAGGGGAAGGGAAGGAGAGAAGAAGAGAAATATCATTGTATGGTTGCCTCTTGTGCGTCCCCTGCTGGGAACCGGCCTGCAACCCAAGCATGTGCCCTGACTGGGAATCGAACCTCGATCCTCTGGTTCGCAGGCCCGCACTCAATCCACTGAGCTACACCAGCCAGGGCCAACCTTCTTTGTTTGACGAAGCTTTGCTCCCAGGGGAATGGCCTAGAATGACAGACACTTCCTGGCTGGTTGTTTCCTCTCGTCTAGATCGGCCCAGACTCCAGCAACGAGCAGTGGGTGCCGGCACCCCTGGTGCCTTGACAGGTGTCTGTGTCCACCCTCTTCTTGCTCTTCCCAGGGGAGGGGGATTGTCAGGTTTACGAGGGTAACTCTGTGGCTCTGCTGACAATGTAGACTGATGTAGGTTATCAACAAGGAAAGTGATTAGGAGGCTCCTGCCGTAGCCAGGTGACAGGTGATGGTTATTTGGACAAGAATGGTGTTAGTGGAGGTGGTGAGAAGACAATGCGATTCTGTCGTTCCCTCCTATTCTCTCTCTCTCTCCTTTCCTTTCCTCTCAATTGGACTCCAATGATACATATATTAGGCCTTTTAACCATGTCACATACTTGCCTCACGCCCTTTTCTTTTAAAAACCATTTATTTATTTATTTTGAGAGAGAGAGGGGAAGGGAAGGAAAAGTAGAGGGAGAGAAGCATCAATGTGTGGTTGCCTCTCTCATGCCCCCTAATGGGGATCTGGCCTGCTACCCAGGCATGTGCCCTGACTGGGAATTGAACCAGCGGCCTTTTTGGTTCACAAGCCCATGCTCAGTCCACTAAGCTACACCACCCAGTGTGCCTCACACCCCTTTCTGATAATTATTCTATAGTCTTCTCTGCCCCTGTCTGGACATTGCTTCCTGACCAATGTTTTACTTTATTATTTCTATCTTTAGTCCGATTTACTGTTAACCTCATCTGTGAGCTCATCATTTCAATAACCTTACTTTTCAATTCTAGAACGTTTACTTATTTGTGTGTATATTTTCTACTCTTTTGTTGAAACCCCACATCTTTCCATTTAGTTGTTTGTAATAGTCATTATAATTCATCAATGTCCAGGGGGGTCTATTTCTATCATATATTAACATCCATCTATCTAGCTATTGATTTCCCTCTGACTTCTTTGGTCTGTTTAATCTGGATCTCATGATGCCTTATTGGTTTTGAGTATGTGCCCAAAATTGTATGACTTATTTAAAGATACTTTGCCACTCTTCATGGCTCTATTTCTCCAAATAAAGTTTATTTTTGCTTCTGGTGTGCAGGTAGATTATGGTCCAGTCACCTTCACTTAAAACTGGGTTTCTGCCCTTCTCAGGTCTTGCTAACATCCAGGTAACTTTTAATCCCAGTACGTGGCCCTTCTAGTACCCGCCCCAAAGCCTGTGGTGTTTATGGAGTGCTTCGGCCACAACAGACCTTTCTTACTGATGCTCCCAACTTAAAATTATTGCTTCATGAGGCTTCCAAAAGTTCCACTCGGGTTTCTGGCCTGTCATCTTCTGCCTTTACTTTCAGAATCAGCAAACCATGCATGTAAAACTAACCCCACATGATAGATTCCTCTTTCTCAGTTTCCTTCCCCTTTTATACCTGAAAACATAAATTCTATCTGCCTTGGAAGCTCTTAAGGCCTAGAAATGCATGTTCTACATTTTCTTTCATTTTTTTATTGTTCTTCTTCTGTTTTTGCCCCCTAGAGAGAAGTTTAGCATTAGGGGAAAAAAACCCAGCCAGACATTCAGGCATTTCTGGGAATCAAACCTCCATCAGCATTTTTGAGTCTATGTCCCAGTTCATTTATTTAAACCTCTGTAGTCCCGGTCCACTCATCTCTGCCCTGAAAGGCCAGAGCTCCTGAACTGGTCTACCTGTGCTGTTTCTGTTTTCTTTAATAAATACAAAATGTACGTTTATTTTACTCTGTTATTGCTAAATATAAGGAGGCAATAATGGGTGAGAACACGGGGTCTGTCCAGGTTGAAATCCATCTCCACATCTTACTTGACACGTAACACCAACTGAATTAGCTAACCCTCCCAGCCTCAGTGTTCTCATCTATAAAATGGGTTTACAAAAAAAACCCCACCCCTTTGCAGAGTCAGGTGAGAATTAAGTCAACTATCCATTTGGAGGACTCAGAATTGCATCTGGCATATAATAAGTGGTTGGGACCCGTTAGCGGTTGTTTTTATTGCTTGCTCTGATTCTGTCTCCAGGAAGTGGTTGTACAGATATATTATAGACCAAAATCTTATTGTGCCAGGCTTCTTTTCTTTTGAAGATTCTATTCATTTATTTATTTATTAGAGAGGGGGAAGGGAGAGAGAGAGAGAGAGAAACATCAATGTGTGATTGCCTCTTGTGCATCCCTTACCGGGGACCTGGCCCTCAACCCAGGCATGTGCCCTGACTGGGAATTGAACCAGTGACCCTTTGTTTCAAAGGCTAGCACTCAATCCACCCAGCCACACCAGCCAGGGCTGATTATGCCAGGCTTCTGTTTCAAATCTCTCCCATTATCTTGGGCATAAAATCCCAAATCTTTTTTTTTATTTTCACACTTTTCCAGGCTCTATTTGTTGCATTTATTGAGAAATGCCCATGCAAAGCAACCTTTGGTGAGAAAATGATGTCTCGTTTTTTAAAAATCTAATTTAAAAAGGTATCTACTTTTAGAATACCCTCAAAATTTGCTTTGGCGACTGACTGTGACCTTTCACAAGAGTCCCAGACGGCTCTTCAGCAATGAATGGCACTGTTCTAAATGACCAAAAATATAGTTTCCTCTTAATTTCAATGTCTCTGATTGTATTTTGCTTGCTTGTTTGTTTCATTGATTAGGTTCCACTTATGGGTGAGATCGTAGGGTATTTTTGTCTTTCACTGCCTGGCTTATTTCACTTAGCATAATGCTCTCCAGTTCCATCCATGCTGTCACAAAGGGTAGGAGCTTCTTCTCTCTTTCCTAGCAAGAGGGGAGGTGGGAAGGGTTAATGGGGGACGAAAGGGGGTTGGGTTTTCAGGAACATATATAAAGAACACATGGACAAAACCAAAGGGGGGGTAGGATCAAGGGTGGGCAGTGGGGATGGCTAAGGTGGGGGGGGGGCGGCAAAATAGAGACAACTGTACTTAACAATAAAAAAAAGTTAAAAGAAATAAATGGCCAGGATACAGCAATGAGCAAGACAAATCTTTTCTATCATGCAGCTTATATCCTAGGGGACATAAAATAAACAAATGAGTAGGGGAGTAGAAAACCCCAAATCAGATACTATGATAGTGCTGTGAATACAACATAAAGAAAAGTAAGAAGACAGAGAAGGAAGGAGTAGGAGGTCTGCTTTAGGTAAGACGGCCATGGGGCCCTGGCCAGGTGGCTCGGTTGGTTGGAAACATACTCCCTTACACCAAAAGGTTGCAGGTTCGATTCCCATCAGGATGAATACCTTGGTTGCAGGTCTCGTCCTGGTCAGAAAGCTGTGTGCTCTGCTCTGTTACCCCAGTGCTGACAGTCCACTGTTCTCAAGAACTTGCTTAAGCTCAACATTATTATCAGGGTGGCCTTTCCTGCGGTGGGCAGTCAAGGTCAAGGTCCCTTTCCATGCAGGATCATATCCACTTTTTGCTCCAGAGCACTATGTGAACAGCCATGGTGACCAATTTTCACCATTGGAAGGTGAGAAGTTGTGATGTGTGCCGCTTTGGGATTTTGTTTTTAAAGAAATGTTTAGCTATTTTCACTCTCTCTTTCTCCTCCCTCTCTCCTTTCATCACCATTTGTCCCCCCTTTACCCTCTTCTACCTCCTCCACCCCTCTTTCCCTCTGGTCATCACCATACTATTGTCTGGGTCTTTAATTTTTTTTCTTAATTTCTTAACCTTTGTTCACCCAGCCCCCTTACCCCTTCTTCTCTGGCAGCTGTCGGTCTGTTCTCTGTACCAGTGAGTCTGTTTCTATTTTGTTTGTTAGTTTGTTTTGCTCATTAGGTTGGTTGGTTTTCCTTTAACTTGATTTTGAAGGCGCAAGATCTGGACACGGGAGACTAAGCCTATCTCCTAAACTGCTGAGGTCTCTCTTCTTGGGTCAGCACAGTCGACTTCTACGGGAAAAGCTGAAGTTGGATGAGGAGGGGCTGAGCCAAGGAGGTGTTTTTTTTTCTGGGGGGGGCAGTGTTTTTGGAGTCTAAACTCTTAAGTGTTTGGACCCCATGATATTGGAGATTCAGATTTTTTTCTGGAAAACACACTTGACTCCTCATCCTGACTGCTCCAAACCAGCATTTCACTGGCAGGTTCATCACCCTCTGGGACTGGGAGCCTCCTGAGTCTGAGGAGCTCGGTCTGAATACAGATGGAAACCTTGGACGCTGGGATGAAGATTGCCCTGGAAAATGCCCAAGTCACCCACCGTGTCCACAGTAGCCAAAGACGTAGCTGGTGATTTCAGGCTGGAATTACACTGAAGGGTGGCCCAGACTTGAGTTCTTCTCCTTATGTTTGGAGGAAGAGGGAAATGGGCTGTGGGGACCCCTCACAAAGTCAAGGATCGAGGGACAGGAAGAGGAGGAAGCAGCTTTCAACCTTCCTTCCTCCCAGCCCTGTGTGACAGTTGTATTCAGGTTAGCAGAGACTCAGGCTGGCTTCTGCAGGGAATTGGGACTATGGCTCTCTGATGTCACCCAGAACCCCCCTTTGGCACCTTCCACTCACGTGTAGAGGCCTCCGTCACCCCAGATGGTGCATCGGTTGGAGGAGTTTTAGTAACACGCCCCCTTGCATTCCACACGTGTGTGCATTTTGTCTTTAGATTGCCTTCCACACGAGACAGAGATGACTGGCGGGTCACCAGACGACTGTGAGTTTCTCCTTTCATGGTGGAGTGGTGTCTTTGGGAGACCACTGCCTACCTGGATCTTGATTCCTAGTCCTCTCTGCATCCACATGCAACTATTAGAACTAATTGTAGCTTAGGGATCTGAGCAGAAATGACGCGTGTCACTTCCAGGCCAGAGACTTTTCCAAGTGGGCATACATCCTCTGCTCTCCTCTCTGTCCCCCTTTCCATCAGTTCAAAGCAGAAGAGACTATTGCCCAAGAGGATGGTGAGGATACAGTTAGAAGCTGGGGTTCCTGGATCTCTCTAGGGAGGAAATTCAAATTCTGCCCAGAAAAAAACCCACTTGGTCATTTGCATGAGGGAGAAACAAAATTCCCTTCATATTGAGACTCTGGTATTTACTTTTCACACCAGTCAGAATGGCCATCATCAACAAATCAAAAAAAAACAAGTGCTGGTGAGGATGAGGAGAAAAGGGAACCCTAGTGCACTGTTGGTGGGAATGCAGACTGGTGCAGCCACTGTGGAAAACAGTATGGAATTTTCTCAAAAAACTAAAAATGGACATGCCTGTTTGTTAGGTTGGAGTCGCTCAAGAGATGGGACGGATGCAGTGAGCTAAGGAGAGCAGGGTTTGTTAGCAGGAATAAGAGGGAAAGTGGAGCCAACCAAGGGAGGCTGGGACTTGTTTGGTTGTTCTTAGCTGAGAATTTTTAAGCGAAGGGTATCAGAGTTTACTTGGCTAGAGCTGGTTGCTGGGTGCTGGCTCAAGTGAAAGCTGTATCCTGTTATGCCTCATAGGCTGACCCCATACTCTTAATCTTTATCTGTTTTTTCTGGGTAGGGTCTGCAGGCAGCTTCCTATGGTGCCATTTTCTACCATAGTGATTTTCTGTTTGTCCTAAGCCTGCCTAGGCCTGTCACTTTTGATGTGACAATTCCAATGCTAGGATTATACCCTGAGAACCCTGAAACACCAATGCTAAAAGAACTTACACACCCCTATGCTCATAGCAGCACAATTTACAATAGCCAAGTGCCAGAAGCAACCTAAGTGCCCCTCAGTAAACGAGTGGATCAGGAAACTATGGTCCATTTACATGATGGAATACTACACAGCAGAGAGAAAGAAGGAACTCCTACCTTTCATGACAGCATGAATGGAACTAGAGAATATTATGCTAAGTGAAATAAGCCAGAGCAGTGAAAGACAAATACCATATGACCTCACCTATGAAAGGAATTTAATCAACAAAACAAATAAGCAAGCAAAATATAACCAGAGACATTGAAATAAAGAACAAACTGACAGTAACCAGAGGGGAGGCAGGAGGGGGATAATGGAGGAGAGAAAGGGAAGCATCTTCAAAGAACATGTATAAAGGACCCAGGGACAAAGCCAAAGGCGGGGAAGGATTGAGGGTGGGAGGTGGAGGTAGGTGTGGAGGGGGAAAGTGGTGGGGGGAAAACAGAGACAACAATAAAATAAAGAACAACCATTAAAAAAGACCCCGGTATTTAGAAACTGATGAACAAAACAGAAACAGAGTCCTGGATGCATAGAACAGAGGGGAGGCGGTGGGGGCTGTGCTGGATGAGAGAAGGTGAAGGAATTATTAGCCAAAGAGCAGACCTGCCTGGCCATGGACACAGACGACAGTGTGGCGATGGCCAGAGGGAAGGGGAGCACAGGGAGAAAAATGAGGACATCTGTCATTGTGTCAACAATAAAAATCAAGTGAAAAAAAAGATACCAGTATTTAGGGTTGACTTGTTCCAGTGGCTAGTGCTACCTTCTCTTAGGCCACGATGGTAGTTAAATAATTCCTGACCAGCTGTTTGAATCCCATCAGACAGGTGCTCTGTCGAGGGTGGGGACTGTGCCTGCTGTGTTCACACCTGCATCCCACACACCAGGCTCACGACAGGCAGCCGATAAACATTGCCTGGTTGGCTCCCGAAAAAAGGGAATTCGCAAACTTGTATGAAGTTTATGGGGGAGTCGACTTGTCCGGTGTATACTGAGGCCCTGGGCAGCGGGATCGGAGGAGGTTCTTGCCCCATTTGACTCTCCAGCCAGACACCTTCACAAAGTTTCACCTACAGACTCATTAGGATGGCTGAAACACAGAGCGCTGACCACATGCAGTGCTGGTGAGGGTGTGGAGCAATGGGAAGTCTTACGCACCACTGCTGGGATTGAAAAAATGGTGCAGCCCCTTTGAAAAGCATTGTAGCCCCTTCTTACAAAACTAAACATGTTTTTGAAAGATTTTCTTTCTTAATTTTTAGGGAGAGGGGAAGGGAGGGAGAGACAGAGGTGGAGAAACATCAGTCAGTTGCCTCTCGCACACACCCAACCGGCAACCGAACCTGCTTCCCAAGCATGTGCCCTGACTGGGAATTGAACCAGTGAACCTTCACTTTGCAGGACAATGCCCAACTCAATGCCCAACTCAGGGCCAAAACTAAACATATTCCTGCCATATTATCCAACAACTGTGCTTCTTAATATTTACCCGAAGGAGTAGAAAATTTCTGTCTACACAAGAACCTGCACATGGGTGTTTGTTTGTAGCAGCTTATTCACAATTGCCAGAACTTAAATGCGACCCGAATGTCTTCAGCCAGTGACTTGATGAACTATGGTCCATGCAGACAATAGATATTTTTCAGTAAACAAAGAAAAGCTATCAAGAGGTGGAAGAAACTGACGTGCATCTTAGTAGGTGAAAGAAGTCAATCTGAAAAGACTACATACTGCATGACTCCAACTCTGTGGTGTTCTAGAAAAGACAAAACTATGCAGACAGCCCTGGATGGTGTAGCTCAGTGGATTGAGTGTCAGCCTGTGAACCAAAGGGTTACTGGTTCAATTCCCAGTCAGGGCATAGGCCTGGGTTGTGGGCCAGGTCCCCAGTAGGGGGCACACCAGAGGCAACCACACACTGATGTTTCTCTCCCTCTCTTTTTTCCTCCTTTCCCCTTTGTCTAAAAATAAATCAATAAATTCTTTAAAAAAAACCCAAAACTATGGCCCTGGCTGGTGTAGCTCAGTGGATTGAGCGCGGGCCTGGGAACCAAAGGATCGCGGTTTGATTCCCAGTCAGGACACATGCCTGGGTTGCAGGCCAGTTCCCAGCAGGGGATGCATGAGAGGCAACCATACATTAATATTTCTCTCCCTCATGCTTCTCCTCTAAAGATAAATAAATAAAATCTTTAAAAAGAACAACTATGGAGACAGTAAGAAGATCCATAGTTTCCAGGGTTGGAGGAGATAGGAACAATGGGTACAGCAAGGAAAAATTTTTAGTGCCACGAAACTCTTCTGTGTGAGACTATAATGATGGACACACTTCATTACATAGCTTGTCCAAACCCACAGAACATACAACACTGAGAATGAGTCCTAAGGTAAACCATGGACTTTGGGTGATGATAATGTGTGAGTGTGAAGTCATCCATGGTGACGAATGTACCCCTCTGACCCTGGCCAGGTGGCTCAGTTGGTTGGAGCATCACCAACATGAACCTGTGCACTAAAAGGTTGTGGGTTCAATCCCCAGCTGGAGCCCATATGCGAAGCAGCTGATCAATGTTTCTCTCTCTCCCTCACCCTCCTTCCTTTCTCTCTAAAATCAGTAAATGTACCCTTGGGTGAGGATTAAAATAAAATTACCAAAATTAAAATAAAATTACTCTGGCCCTGGCTGGTGTAGCTCAGTGGATTGAGCACGGGCCTCTGAAGCAAAGAGTCGCTGGTTCTGTTCCCAGTCAGGGCACATGCCTGGGTTGCAGGCCAAGTCCCCAGTAGGGGATACATAAGAGGCAACCACACATTCATGTTTCTCTCCCACTCTTTCTCCTTCCCTTCCCCTCTCTCTAAAAAATAAATAAATAAAATATTTTAAAAAATAAAATTACTCTGGTGCCAGCATGTTGATAATGGGGGAGGCTGTGTGCGTATTGGGGTGCGGGGTTCATGGCAAAAGCTCTCTGTACATTCCATTTAGGTTTTTTTTTTATCTAAAACTCGTCTAGGAAATAAAATCTATTTTTAAATAAACCACCGAGTTACCCATCTGAACTTGGTGTCTGGGTTGTGGCAAGACAGTTGAGACACCTGTCAGCTGCTGAAATGTCCCTCACCACGGAAGAGGCTGGCCGTGGGGAGTTTAGAATAACTCTTGTAAAAAAGGGAGTTATTTCCCTTTTTGGGAGAAAATCAGCCAGGAAACTGAAATTTGCTTTTGGACATCACTTCCTGCATCTCTGCCTGTCTCTTGGCTTCTTGGGCGCTGCTGGGCACTGCTGGGTGCTGCTGTCTTGGTCTGTTTCCTGTTCCTCCTTGGAGAGCTACCCCCTTCCCCGCCCTGGTGGAAGGAAAGCCCCTAATCTTGCAGACCAACGCCTTCCCTAATTGAGTGAGTGACGCCAGGGCTCCACAGTTCTAAGAGAAGCCGAGTCAATGAGGAACACAAAAGCGTCTTCTGCCCACATGTCTGGGTCCCCTGTCCCAGGCTGGCAGCCACAGCTTGGAAAAGTCATCAAGGGCCGATTCTGAGTAATGCCAGGAGCCTCTCACCTGCATGTGTCTTCCATGGCCCAGGTTGGGCCACTCAGGGGCCTCCAGGTCAAGGGGAGATTCTGAAAGGTTGAGAAAAAGTCCTCCCCAGCTGCTCGACATGGTGGCCACCGGCCATGTGTGACCACTGAGCAGAGGACATGAAGCCAGCGTCCACTGGGAGGCACGGCAGGTTGGAAACACACACTGGACTCAGAAGACATGGTATGAACCCAGGGTGTGCGATATCTCATTGAACATTTTTTCCATGGAAGACACTTTAGAATAGGCTGGGTTAAAATCAGACACAAACTCGTCCCTGGCAGGGTGGCTCAGTTGGTTGGAGCATCTTTCCACACCCCAAAAGGTGAGGGTTCTATCCCCCATCGGGGTTCCAACATACCAAGGTTGCAGGTTTGATCCCCGGTCAAGGTGCATAGGGGAGGCAACCAGTTGATGTTTCTCACACTGATGTTTCTCTCTCTCTGTCTCTCTCTCATCAATAAACATATCCTCAGGTGAGGGTTAAAAAAAACAAACAAACAGAAACAAACTCACAGATACAAAGAACAAGCAGATGGTCATCAGACAGGAGAAGATTTTGCCTGGGTGGAAAAGGTGAAGAGATTAAATACAGATTGGCAGTTACAACAGAGTCTATTGGATCTAAAGCACAGCAGAAGAAGCAAATCAATATTATTCTAATAACAGTGGAGGGTGTCAGATGGGTTGCTAGAATTATTTGGGGGAAATGCTTTTTTTTTTTTGCAAGTTATATAAATGTCTAACCATTATGGTGTACACCTGAAATGAATATAATGCTAAATGTCAACTGTGATGGAAAAATAAAAATAAAGTAAAATAGCTTGGATGAAATGGAGCACATTATCATAATCAATTTCCATGAGTTTCCTTTTGCTTTTTTCACGTAGATATTAGGAGATTTTAAAATGCCTATGTGGCCTGTATTTTTGGTCTGAATTACATTTTTATGGGATGGGGCTGGCTTACAGAGTGTTATAATGGTTTTGTGACTTCAGCCACAGAGGAAGTCTACGGTGCCACAGTTTGTCTCAGATCATCTTCTTGTGGCATTTGTTTATCTTTTAAAAGATTTCATTTCTTTATTTTTAGAGAGAAGGGAAGGGAGGGAGAAAAGGAGGAGAGAAATGCTAATATGCGGTTGCCTTTCATGCGCCCCCCAACTGGGGACCTGGCCCACAACCCAGGCATGTGCCCTGACTGGGAATTGAACCGGCAACTCTTTGGTTCTCAGGCTGGCACTCAGTCAGTCCACTGAGCCACACCAGACAGGGCTTATTTTTATTGAGCTATGGTTGACATGCAACCTTGGGCAAGTTTAAGTGTTAACCTAAAAATAAAAGGGCCTTTCACGGTGAGAGCAACAAGCACTTATTTGGGACCAATAAGAAGACCATTCTGGACCCACGGATTTGGGCCAAAGCCCAAATAGTGTTGCCATTGGGACACCCAGGCTAGAGGTATTTATGAGAAAGAGAGCAGGAAGAGCCACATCAACAGAAGGCATTGTCATTGGCTCCAATAACAAAACTTAGTAACGCTGACTCTCAATAAGGTTGTTAATTTTTAGTTCAGTAGTCCTAATATCGGCTTTCTCGTTATCTCTCCAAACAGCTCTTTGGGACACCGTGTTGCTTAAGCCCAGTGCAGAGGTCACTTCGTCATGTTTTATCATCCAAAGGATTGTGGTCTAAGACGTGCCAGTGAGTTCCTCTGGGCTGGCAGCCCTGGATCCATTTGCCAGGAGCTTTGTTTATGTTACTGTTTTACAGGCGTAAACAACATGATTCTTTGATACCTTTATACCTTGCACTATGGATGCCACCATCGCTCCCACTTCCATCACACCACACAATTGTCATTTGTTTGGTTGTGTTTTTTTTTTTTATGGGGAAAGCATTGAAGATCTGTTTTTTCAGCAACTTGAAAGTATGTAACACCGAGCTGTTGACTAAAATTACAATGCTGTGCGTTAGACCTTCAGGGAGAATACACAGGACGTCACACCTTGCCCAGATGGGTGTTTATTAACCAGGACACCAAAGATGCTGAAGATAAGACAAAATACGGATCAGTCCTGGCTGAGTGGCTCAGTTGGTTGGAGCATTGTCCTGTCCACCAAAAGGTTGTAGGCTTGATCCCCAGTTTCTCTCTTTTTTTCCCTCCCCATTCCTCTCTCTCTCTCTCTCTCTAAAAAAAAAAATCAATAAATAAATCCTTGCATGAGGATTTAAAGAAAAATACAGATGAACTGGACTATAATGAGATTTAGACATTCTGTTCTTTTTTTTAAAGATTTTATTTATTTATCTTTAGAGGGGTAGAGAAGGAGAGAGGGAGAGAAACATTAATATATGGTTGCCTTTCTTGGGTCCCCTGCTGGGAACTGGCCCGCAACCCAGGCATGTGCCCTGACTGGGAATCGAACCGTGAACGTCTGGTTTGCAGGCCCACGCTCAATCCACTGAGCTACACAAGCCAGGGCAGAAATCCTGTTCTTTAAAATACACAAGGGGGCCCTGGCTGGTGTAACTCAGTGGATTGAGCGCAGGCTGTGAACGAAAGTGTGGCTGGTTCAATTCCCAGTCAGGGCACATGCCTGGGTTACGTGCCAGGTCCCCAGTAGGCGGCGTGTGAAAGGCAACCACATATTGAGGTTTCTCTCCCTCTCTCCTTCCCTTCCCCTCTCTCTAAAAAAAACCAAATAAATAAAATCTTTAAAAAATACACAAGAAAGTGGAACTTCAGCTAGACTAGAAGACACTCACAATGAATGTACCTGAAAAAGAACTCACATACGTAACAAGGAAAGAGAAAGTTCCTACTGTTTAGTTAAAAAAAAAAGACAGTCAACTCCTTTTAACAAGGAAATGAGGAAAAGACCCAAATAGACATTTCAGAAAACTAACAAAGATATATCCAAATGACCCAAACCATATGAAAACGTCCCCCACTGTGTTAGTCATCAGAGAAATGCAAACTAACCACAATAGTGTAGGTAAAATAAAGAGTGGAAACTTGACAAGTTTTCTGAGAATGTGAAATACCCAGGAAACTGAAATGCTCTGGGTATAAGCTGATACCATCGCTTTGAAAAAATGTTTGGCAGTACCCACAAAAGCTGAATAAATGCACAACATGAAAAAGCAATTACGCTCTTAGCTTTATACCAGCAGAAAGGTACATACAGGCTCATCGAGAGATAAGTATTAAGATATTGAAAACAGCCATGGCTGGTGCCTATACTGGAGCCCAGGCCTGCGAACCAAAGGGTCATCGGTTCAATTCCCAGTCAGGGCACATGCCTGGGTTGCAGGCCAGGTCCCCAGTGGGGGGTGCACCAGAGGCAACCCCACATTCATGTTTCTCTCCCTCTCTTTCTCCTTCCCTCTCTCTAAAAATAAATGAATAAATCTTTAAAAAATAGACATTGAAAGCGTTGTTATCTCTCTTAACCAACCAAACATAAACAGACCATAGAAACAGAGAATCGACTGATGGGTACCAGAGGCGAAGGGGGTTGGGAAGGCTGGGTGTGAAAGGGGGTGGGGTTAAGAACAGACTGGGAGCTATAAAGAGCCACTGAGAGGTAAAGTATGGCATAGGGAATAGAGTCAATAATACTGTAACGACTGTCAGATGGGTACTAGATTCCTGAGGGGAAGTGCTTTCTGATTTCCATAAACATCTAACCTCTAAGCTGTCAGGTTTGTGGTCTAGTTGGGGTGGGGAGTACTGGGCGGGGCAGGGTGGGGTACACCACAGACACAGATTCTATTTTGATCAGTTTCCTTGTGGTATGTTGATCGCACAGGGGTTTTCTTTAGGTTTTCGTTTTGCTTGTTTAATTTTCTCTAAGTCGGCCTTTCGACATCGATCAGCGATGTGAGGGTGAGCATGGACCCACTGGCTTTCAGAAAACAAAACAAAACCCCAGCCCCTGATTTGTAGCTTTTGCCCATTTCTGTGGCGTAAATCCCGACACCAAGGCTGAGTTCGAGCTACCCACGTGGTATCGCTGAACGTGGAATCGGAAAGAGATGCCCACAACCAGGTGTCAGGAGCCGGTCTGAGCTTCCTGGCCCTAGCACACCGCCGAGTAGAGCCTGAGGCACCGTCGAAATGGTATTAATCCGAAGTCCCGGAGCTAGAGGGCTGCCTTAAAGAGAAATAAAGTTTAAGGAGGGAGAGGTGGAAGAGGAAGCAGCAAGAAGGTGGAGAGGAGGAAGAAAGCGAGAGCAGGAGGGAGAAGACAGGGACCAAAGGGGACCCGGAGGTGAAGAGGATGGATAAAGAAGATGGACATTTAGATAGCTGGGTATTGTAGAGAGGTAAGGGATGGATGGATGAATGGATGGGCAGATACAGACACGCAGAGAGACAGACAAACATATGGATAGATGGAGGATACACAGGTGATTTTTAAAGGAAACAGGCCTATTTAGACATACATAGAAGATAGATGACTATCTATCTTCTGTGATGATGAAGTTTAATAGATGCAGATACATAGTAAATAGACATGGACAGATGAGAGACGTCAGTACATGATAGGAAGCCGGGTAGGTGATGATGGTGATGGTGATGAAGGAGAGAGAAAGAGAGAGATGGGGGCTACAAAGAGAGAATCTCATTTGGCCAAAGGATAAGAGGATTTTAGATAAACTGTGAAGAACCAGTATCCCGCCTTGCTATCGCACGGAACTCAAAGGTCATCCAGTAACTCCTGGCCTCTGTGTAGGAAAATCCCTGGCTTTGCAAGTGGCGCTGAGTCAGAATCCCCGTTGGCGTAATCCTCGGGATCTGTGGGTTGTAACTGTTTTCATTGCCCAAGAACCGCACACTGACGTGTCTCGGTGGTAAAGGGGTGCTGTGTGCCGTCCCAGGGTCTTGGAGGGGAGGGGGGAAGGCCCAGAAGTGTCAGCGTTGGGACAGTGCAGGGCTTGCTGAGACCAGGAGCTGAGGGGGTGGGCGGAGCCGCCCTCCTGTCCTTCCAGGGACCCAGGAGCAGGCGAGGGGAGCCTCACTCAGCCTCAACGTCCAGGAGGCTGGGTGGCTTCTCCCTCAGCCCCAACCTGGGGAAGATCAGAGACCTACACGGAGTGGAGAGAAAACCAACCGCCCATTGTCTGGGTGGTTGCTGTTTAAATCGTGGTGGGGAGCCCGGCCGGCCACATCCTGTGCACTTGAGACTTCTCCGTGGCTCCTGCTTTGGGTGCGGCTGAGGCATTTTTCTTGCTGTTATTAAAAATTCGTACTTTATTCTTTGCTTTTTAAAAATTGTTGGTCAACCACAGTTGTCTCTATTTTCCTGGCACCACTTCCCCCACCCCACCCCCTCGCACCTCCCACCCTCAATCCTCCCCCCCTTTGTCCGTGGGTCCTTTATACATGTTCCCTGATGGCCCTTCCCCTTCTCTCCCCCGTTATCATCCTCCCCCTCCCCTCTGGTTGCTGTCAATTTGTTCTTTATTTCATCCTCACCCCCCACTTTCATCACCTTGTGTCTCAGTGAGTCCGGGGAAGGAAGGGAGGGAGGGGAAGATGGTGATGGAAAATCCTGTCCTGGACAGGCGGCCCTTCCGCAGCCCAGGGTGGCAGGGGGAGCCCGTGGGCAGCTGAGTCTCTCCCCAGCCCAAGTCCAGGCCAGGCTGCCTAGGCTGACAGCCCAGACAGCACCGTGACATTCTTGGGATCCTTGGCTTCAGATGAAGGTGGATCAAGGTCAGGAGGTCTTCCTTCCAAGCTCCATCGAGGTCTGAGGATCTGGACCCAACAGGGTGAGTCCACCTGCAATCCTGGGTTGCCTTCCGGGCCGGACACCAAGGTCCTCCCAGCAGGAGGAGTGAAGGGGCTGAGGAGAAGGAGAACATCGGTGCTTTGGGAAGGGCTGTGCACTTGGGTCTCCTGGGAACACCAAGAAGCAGAGACCCCTGGGCTTTCTAGGATCAGGCTCTGTCCCGCAGACCCCATGGCAGACACTCCCGTTTGGGCTGAGCCAGCTGGGCACACTCAGAAACGGGGGTCGTGGAGATCTGAGCAGCTACTCTACTCTGTGTGTGAGAGTAAGACCCTGGGCTGCAAGGTGGGGCCAGAATCCAGCTCGAGAACCTGGGTTGGTCCCTGGGGGTCACGACCCCACCCGGGTCCCAGGAGGAGGACTGGGCAGCATGAGGGCCCTGCCTGCATGCTTAAGGGATATTCCAAGTATTCGGATGCAGACTCGCCTTTGTTGAAACTCGAGATACAGCTGACAGGGAACACTGTGTGAGGTGAAGGTATGCAACGTAATGATTTGTGGCATTCGCATGCAGCATCATTGCCCCTGGAGCTGCGAGGCACACAAACACCGTCCCAGACCTGCTCCTGCCCTTCCTCCCAGCACCCAGCTGGGGGCCCCATGTGCCCTCCCTCCCCCAGAGCAGCTCCCGCAGCCTCTCTTCCTTTAAGGCGTTTAAAGGGGCTCCATCTCTTTAGGGTTTTGCATTTGCTGATGCAGCAGCCTGCCCTCTCCTGTTTCCAGGGCCACCACGGGGGCAGGGGGGCAGGGGGGGCGGGGAGATGGGAAGGGAAGTGGTGCTAAGAACATGATTACTGCACCGACTCCCTTGCTGGAATTTAACATGCAGCTGAACATTCAATGCATGGAGGGTGGGGGATCTCAGGCTTCCCATTTTTAATTAGAAGACACGTTGTTGTGAAACGGTGCAACACTTTGTGCAAGAACAGCGGGGGTGTGTGTGGAGGTGGAACCGAAATTGGTGTCAGCTGGTTGCACAGATCCACGCCTCTCTGCCTTGTGCCTTGGATCAAAGTGAGGTCCGCACTCAGGGGGTCCTCTGGAGGTGAGTTCATCGTCATCAGAGCCTGGGGCGAGGAAATAGTTTTGGAAGCCAAGGCCCTCCCCTGTGTTATTAGCGAGAAACGTGGAGAGAACTGGAATTCGCTCTTCCCCTTTGTACAAAGATGTTGATGCAACGACCTCGGGACGGGCCCCTGACCGATGCTTCCTCTCCACTGTGCCAGCTGCAGGCTCTGCCCTCCACCCTCCGGCTCCAGGACAGTGCCAGCTGCAGGGCTGGCCATGGGTCCAAGTCCCACCTGCCTCTTAGTCCTTGGTGAGTCCGGAATTGCAGGGACAGCCTCCTGGGACAAAAGGGTGGAAGCTAGGGGAAGTGTCTTCATCCCTTTTGAGTCCTGACTCCAGCCCAGGAGACTCCTGGTTCCTCCTGGGGGTCTGACCCCTCAGGTCTGGCCCTGACTCATGTCTGACCATGGAAGGTTGAGTCCCAGAAAAGGGTCCCTGGGTGTGGGGGCAGGTTCAGACTGTCCCTGTTTGGGAGAGGGGACTGGGGCCTCACTGAAACTCAGAGCCAGAAGAAGGTCTGTGCTCAGAGGTGAAGCTGAGGAGGGAGCCGGACACTCTTGGGGGCTGAGCCCTGCCTCCATCAGGGCCCCTGACTGCAGCCCCCGGGGGTGGGGGGAGGCCGGGCGC